>NC_090438.1:312095328-312245495 GCF_031143425.1 Pleurodeles waltl
AATACACAGAGGTAGAGGCACAGAATGGTTTAAGCAAGAAAATGCCCAATTTCTAAAAGTGGCATTTTAAAACTGACAACCTAAGGTGCATTTTTATATTTTGAGTTCAGAGACACCAAACTCCAAATCTCTATCTGCACCCAATTGGAAACTAAACTTAAAAGATATCTGAAGGCAGTTCCCTAAGAAAGAGATAGTGAAAACTGAATTTGGCAGTACTTCACTGTCAGGACATGTAAAACACATCAGTACATGTCCTTCCTTTAACATACACTGCACCCTGCACCCTGCCCTGATCTACCTTAGGGGTGACTTACATGTAGTAAAAGGGAAGGTTTAGGCCTCGCAAGTGGGTGCAGTTGCCAGGTCGAATTGGCAGTTTAAAACTGCACACACAGAAACTGCAATGGCAGATCTGAGACATGTTCACAAGACTGCTTATGTGGATAACACAATCATTGCTACAGGCCCACTAGTAGCATTTGATTTACAGGCTCTGGGCATGCATATTATACTTTAATAGGGACTTATGAGTACATCAAATATGCCAATCATGGATAAACCAATCACCAATGCAATTTACATAGGGGCACTTGCACTTTATTACTGATCAGCAGTGGTAAAGTATGTAAAGACAGTAAACCAGCAAAGACAGAGTCCAGCATACCATAAAACAGGGGGTCAGAAGGCAAAATGACGGGGGAAACACACCAAAAGGTCTAACAATCCTCAAATCTGTGTCCCAAGTACTGTTTTGACCATTGTGTGCCCCCCGTACAAGTACCTGAATCCCCTCTTGTCACTCCTGAAAATGATGGACCTGCCACCACAGAGAGTGGGCACACAGTGCCAGGGGCACAGGCATGTGGGGATAGGGTGCGTGAGAGGGATGGTGTGGGCCAGAGGATGGGGACTCAAAGGGACAATACTGACCAGGAAACCATTTCCCAAGACTTGAGTGCCAACTAGCATTCCCAAGACATGATGGGCCAGGTACTCACCATGATTGGGGAAATCCAACAGCTTAAGAGGGATAACCACCAGGAATCCATGCAGGAGTGGCAGACACAAAATGCCATCCTAACCACCATTGCTAGGGTGCTGAGGGACATCAATACTACCCTGAGGAGGTCTTCCACACAACATCAGGACTCTGCCACTAGTAATAAGTCATCAGCCCCTTCAAGATCTGCGGCTGCTAGTGGAATGGAGGCCCTGCCAGGGGAAGGACATGCTAAAGACACCCTACCATATGTAGCAAAATAACACCCTTGCAAATGTGGACGTCCACCCAGACATCCAGGAGAAGCAGATGCCAAGACCAAACCCACTGCCATGAAGATAACCTCTCCTGATTGCTGTCCCTTGTGTGCCACAGGTACACCCTGTTCACTGTTCTGAAACCTAACTCCATTTTACTATGGTGCAAGGGCACTGGTCTTTTGTTTCCAAAAGGTGTAGCAGCTACCCTGCTGATTTCATGCACCATGACTGAACCATTCACTGTCTACTTTATTTATTTATGTTTCAATTCACACATATTGTTTGCACTCCCCAATAATTAGAACTTAAACTCAGGTATTGTGTAAGTGTCATGTATTAACCATGTGCAACTGTCATGTATGTCATCTCTTATCCCAATACTGTACAATCTTTGTTATTGACATCACATATGTGCTATATAACCAGGAGACTCATTACATTGGGATTGTAACATAGATATGACCCAAATCAGCTGTATTGTACATCTCCACACATTTAATAATAGATTAGCAATCAGTAGATAGATTAGCACTGTTGGTGACTTTAGAATGCCAGCTTAGGTGTCCTGTACTAATAAACCACAGGACACAGTAGTTAGGGACTTGCCAGTCTTTCTACAAGCCAGGAGGCAATCATATTGGTCCTCTGTATCACTAGGTAAAGCCTTATCACATACCCACACCTTAGCCTACTAATAATCATACCCCATGATACAGATAGAGAACAGTACTGATGTTCCCAGTCCTGGAACCTTTCACTTAGCATGGTCAGGTACCTGTAGGCTTGCCACTCACCTATGCCAGTCCTCAGAGACATTCACATTGTTTTGCAAAGTATTAGCACACTGACAGCTATGTACAAGTTAGGTCCGATAAAACAGACACCATTGTGATGGTAGAGGCTCTAGTTCAACATTTTCACATGTGTCAGACATATATGGACACACACATGCGACCATTTGATCACCTCCAGTACCACAAAGGCATTCTTATAGGAAAGACACACTTCCATCCCAGTCTCCTGACAGTCTGGCCATATAAGTGACACTCAACATACTTATGCTATTTAGTACCTGGTTTCATCCATGTCCACGTCTCATGTCTACCTGTCTGCCTCTGACAACGTGTGATTATCACAGATAAGAGATAGGATATAATTGTAAACATACATCTATTCTGACTAGTCAGTTGTACGGGTGTCACTTCGCTTGTGCAGTAACAAATCATGAAAATGTATACCACACTGTTCTGTACATAATACCAACTAACAATCTCCATACATACCTGAGTCATTGGCATTGGAGCAACCTACGACCTCACAAATTATGGTAAATAGAAGGTGTAATGCCAGGCATCAATCAAATGGTGGTCACAATCGATTCCTCAGGCAACCACCATGATTTTCAATTAAATTATGGTATAATACGGCTCTTAAGAGTCTTTCAAGGGGAGTCACTCCAATCTATACATGTTCCCCTAACACTTCCCGCTTTCAGCTTCAAAGAAAAATACTGCCAAATCCGAGCTGGCCACTTCGTCCCCCGTCACGGAGCGCACAGAAAGGCAGCCATCTGTTCTTGGTACCAAGCCACGCCCCGCATATCGTCCTGAAATGTTAAAATCTTGTCTGTTGACGAATTGGCTCAGGGCATTGTTAAAGAATATAAATGGCCTATTAAAGGTAACTGTCTCCAAAGCGGTGCAAGGTTGAACCATGGCGTGGCCGTTTTTAGGTCGAGTGCAAGCGCTCTGACATGTTGTAATGTATCTGTGGACTTTTTACCATGCCCACCGCATGTCCATCATTATCATTTGTGCGTGGGCTTGCCTTTCACAAATTCTTTGTTATCATTAGTAAATGCTTCATGTTTGTTCCTGCTTGGGGCAGTTTTGTTACCGCCTTGGCCATCAATTTGAAAGCATTATGGGTGACTCCCCTGTCAAAAAAGTGGGCCTTTAATGAACAGTGCCCTAAACACAACTGCATTATCATTAAAGTTCACAGGCTTTTGGAAAGAAATGAAAGAGCAACCGCAGTGCACCTGATAGAGCGTTCCGTACTAGTAATTTACCTGTACTTGGACGCTCTTTCGGCCGATGAATCTTTTGGCTAAGTGGGACTCCCTTCACCCGAGATCAGTCAATTTTAATCAAATCAATAATCAATAACGAACGTAAGCAATGCCCTGATCAACATAACACTTAACAATTAATCCAGAATACATTTCGGCGAACCATGACCTTTCGGTCATGAATAACCACACCAGTTTATTCAAAGTTAATGAATTTATTTCCCTATATTAACAAAGCTAGCACAATATAGATGTGTCTCAACACCAAATGATAAACGTAAATGAACATTAATAGCTGTCCATAACGACGAAACAGGTGCAATCTATGCAGCATTTGAATAACAAGGCATTCGATGATAGCAATGCAAATCACTAAAACTATAATCTGTAATGAGCTAATTGCATACATTTAGTCAGCATAACAAGGTCTCAAATTGCATCGTGCAACAAAAGGAATCCTCATCTGACCTCAAATTAGCATCAGCATGTGGGACTTCATGCAAAAACAATTTAGCAACATTAATTTAGAAAAACTCCTAACTAGGGCTCTTATCAAAAATCAGCAGTTGGTTACCTAAAAGAAACACAATGCAATTGTACAATTTCCTTTCATATTTACCAATTACAATCAGCATTCAAGGAAGTCTTCGTCTCACAGGTACCGTTTCTCGATCAGCATGGGACGGGGCAAAGGGGCAGGGGTGGACGGGGCAGTTGCCTCACGGCGGCAAGATAATCTACTACTTCATGCAAAGGGCCAAATCAAAGTTAAAGTCTCTAGGGTAAGAATCATTTAAGTCTCTTTCTCTCGATTAGAGAAAGAATCAAAGTCTCTTTCAAAATTGCGTCACAGCAAGGTGGGCCATATTAGCTGCAAAATGGCGGGTAACGGCAATAATGGCTGTAATGGCTGCAATGGCGGGTAATAGCTGGTAATGGCTGTAATGGCTGTAATGGCTACCTTCTTCTCGTGCACCTGGTTTAAATAGACAACAGTTCAAATCCAGTAGGGTCTTCCATTGGAGGGTTCATAGGTTGGCTTCAAATTGTCCAATCAAAACAACAGTTCTCAAGCTTTTACTTAAGCATACATTATCCTTGGAGACGGGTACGCAAGTTGCAACATTTTATACCAATTAACTCACTTTCAGAGCTTCCATTGTCCGCACCTGCAGATTGACCTTGGAGCAAAGAGAAAAATGCCAGGCTGGCACGAAACCTTAAGATAAGCATGTGAACGATCTCAGTGGAAAAGTACAGCTTCAAGCAGAAATACACGTTTATTAGCACATTGGAAAAATACGAGCATCTAAATCGTGAGACCAGGCAACTAGGCCGAAGCCTCCATTAAAGTAATGCTAAGCTAAAACATTTCAAACAAGCAAATCATAGCACACGTTTATGATTATGTCGGATTAGTGCACTTCTAATACATCACGTTACATAAAGCACGCTTGTAAATGTTGGCAACTACTGTGAGGGCACATTTTGTCCCCGTACAATCTCTATTAGTTCGGTTAAAGTCACACTTGATTATTGCAGCACTACGTTTAAGCGTCAATAAATGTAAAACCTTTATTTCTGCGTCATCACACCTTCAGGACTATATTAAACTAATACTATCTTGCGATTAAAGCTGTTGGGGCTAAACCGCCTTTCTCCATATAAAAGACAGATAGACAAAGCTCTGTTGATGCTGCTTGACATTTTGGCAATTTGTGACACCCTCAGTCGTCCTACTTTGCTTAATCAAGTGAGTATTTTACTGTGGATGTGGAAGTCCCTACTAAAATGACTGAAGTCTTTATGTCAAGCTTCAGAGCAAGAGTAGCAGTAAGAGATGATTCAGCAAACACATCACAATGTACCATTGGGTACCATAGGGTCAGAGCCAGGCTGAGGAACCAAAATCAGACCTGGAAAAATGGTCAAACTAGCCCGTTCCTTCCTCTCCTCAGGTTCTCTTTCTATCCATCTATTCTCTCTCTCTCCTTCTCTCCCCTCTCTCTTTCTCTCGCATTTCTTTCTGTTTACCTCTTCCCTCACTCCCTCTCTTTCTCCTTTAACCATCCTCACTCCTGCTGCAGCTAATTTCAGTGAGCTGGGGAAAGTGAAAAAGACAGCAGGAGTGGCCTGGGCTTTCTAAATCAGCCTCGTAGGTTCTCCGCCCACCTAGGGAAATGCCAGGTGTAATAAGAAGTCTGTCTGTCCCACCTCAGGGTCATTTCTTTCACATATACTATTAAATATTTACATAGAGCTGATAAATGAATTGCTAGTTCCTTTGAGTGGCAATTTTTTAATTTATGCATATGACTTAAAAATTGTGTTTTGCTGATCTCAAAATCAAGTGGTTGATAGGATGAGGGTAGCTGCGGATTTTTTCTTACACACAACTGGAGGAAACAGAGCTGAATGAGCTGGATGCCAACAACGCTAAATTTCTACTTGTTGGGAAATATCACACTTTTAGAGTTGACAACATTCACATCCAAGCAAAAAAGAAAGTAAAAAGGCTAAGACTTATTCTTGATCAGAACCTTGCTTTGGTTTGTGGGTCAATGACACTGTTTAGTCTTTGCACTACCATCTGACCTTACTCGTAAATCCCGATATTTACTATACTATGCAGTGGTGTTGTAAGGAGGGGTACTGAAGGTGCTGCAGCACCCCCACATAAATCTGATGCTGCCTATTTGGAGAACAGGCAATAAAAGGCCAAAGATTTCTTTCTTTCTATGAGCATTTGATGCTTATTTATTTCAGGCATTCTGGCCAACGTCTTTAAACAAACATGGATATTTCTGTTTACATTTCTGTGTATGTCTGCTATATTCCAGGTGTTAGACCTGGCAGCTTTTTGGTGTGTCTACCCTGTCTATTTGCCTTCTGACCTCCTGTTTTTATGGTTTACTGGACTCTGTTTTTGCTGGTTTCTTGTCTCAGTGCACTTTACCACTGCTGAGCAGTGCTATAGTGCAAGTGCTCCCTAGGTAAATTGTACTGTTGATTGGTAAGTCCCTAGTAAAGTGCACCAGAGGTCTGTAAATCAAATGCTACTAGTGGGCCTGCAGCACTGATTGTGCCACCCACATAAGTAGCCCTGTAAACGTGGCTCAGACCTGCTACCGCAGTGTCTGTGTGTGCAGTTTTAAACTGCCAATTCCACCTGGCAAGTGTACCCACTTGCGAGGCCCAAACCTTCCCTTTTGTTATGTGTAAGGCACCCCTAAGGTAGGCTCTAGGTAGCCCTTGGGCAGGGTGCAGTGTATTTCAAAGGCAGGACAAGTATTGGTGTGTTATACATGTCCTAACAGTGAAACACTGCATAACTTGGGTATCACTGTTGCAAGGCCTATCTCCCTCATAGGTTAACATGGGGGCTGCCTTTAAATAATTTTAAAGCACAGATTCCCCTTGAGGGAATATCGAAATATGGACTTTGGGGTCTCTGAACTCACAATTGAAAAATACATCTTTTAGTGAAGTTGGTTTTCAGATTGTGGGTTTGAAAATGCTACTTTTAGAAAGTAGGCATTTTCTTGCTTAAACCATTTTGTGACTCTGCCTGTTTGTGGATTCCCCATCTGTGTTAGTTTGATAGTTCGGCTGTTGTGAATTCCCTCTAGATAGTGACACAAAGGAGTCTGGGGTGTATTCCGCATATCCTGATGGGCCATCTGAGCTAGAGTGGAGGGAGGAGTGGTCGCTTACACCTGAAACGACTGTGCCTGCCCTCACACAATGCAGTCTCCAACCCCCTGGTGTGCGTCTGGGGCCTGGCCTGGACAAGGAAAGATCTTACAAACATTTGAGACTTTGCTTTGAAGTTTGCAAACTTCAAAAGCAGAACGGAGTATAAGAAGAAGGCCCAAAACCCCAGACTTTTAGAATCTTTCTGGAATGAAAAGGAACCTCTGCCAAGGAGAGGAGCTGAAGAGCTGGAGGAGAAGTACTGTCCCTTTGCTGTTTTGCTTTGCTAGACTGGCCTGCAGTTGCTGCTTCTGCCTGAAAGGAGTGTAAAGGGTGAGCTTTGCTGTGTGTCCTGTTTGAGGGAGTTCTCCAAGGGCTTGGAGTAGAGCTTGCCTCCTGTTGGAAGTCTCAGGGACACCAAAGACTTCAGTTTCTGTGACCTGCAGCACTGAGGACTGTGTGTTTTGTGCTGTTCAAGAGAAGAAACCATTGTGACACCACCAACGAATCCACTGGTCTGCACTGTGACCTGCCGACACCGCACGGAGTTGCACTGCCCCGCTTCGCACAGCGACCCTGCTCTGACCGACTCTGTCTTCGGGCAACTTCACAGAGCCGCTGCTCGCACGGCAACGTGCTCGCCCTACACTTCGGCATCGCCTGCTCACACCACAGCCTCGGCATCTCCGGAGACACCCCTACTGACACCGGCACTGCTGCCTGCACCGTAGCCTGTGGACACCACTTGTGAGGTACACGAAGCATCGTCCTGTCCCGCACCAGATCCGGTCCAGTGACGTGAGCATCATTGACTCCAGTGTCGTCACCAGGCATCCTGTCTGCACTGTGGCCTGTGGATGCCCCTGCAATTCCAAAGGTACTGTTTACGGGTCTTACCGACACCACAGCTGGCCCTCGACGCTTGGGCTTCCATGACCTGTTGGTTTTGTTGATCACGACACAGTGATAGCCCCAGGTGGATCTATCGACTTCACGGAAATGGATTTTTGAGTAAATTGTGCAGAATTCATATATTTATTACTGTATGGTGTATTTTTTATCGTATTTGGTCTTGTTTTATATAGATAAATATTGGCTATTTTTCTAAAACTGGTGTGGTGTCCTTTTGTAGTGTTTTCACTGTGTTATTGCGTGTTATGTGAAAATGCTTTACACATTGCTTCTCAGATAAGCCTGACTGTTCATGCCAAGCTACCAAGGGGGTCAGCAGGAGTTATCTGAGCATGTATCTCCCTTAACCTGACTAGAGTGAGGGTTCATACTTCAACAGGGTGCAACCCGACTGCCAACTAGAGACCCCATTTCTAACACCAGACAAAATAAGTGAAACATGCTTTGGTGCAAGAAAGTGTGAAAGGCGCTAGGAACAATTTGTGCAAGACAATCCACTAATTTGAAAGCTTGCATTAAGTCAAAATGTCATAGTGCTGCTGCCAGATAAGAGCACTTCAAATCCATTGTTTGCATTTTGTAAATATTCATGTATGAACGAGCAATTTATATTACTTAATAGGTGCTTACTCCTGTACACTTATTTTACACATGGTCAATGTCATTAACTTACTGTGCCCAGTGACACACTGGACACCCTTACATTTTTACAATGTATTTAAAAAACTTGTCTGGCTTGGTTAAGAAATGTAGCTACACGTCCCACAAGCATCTAATTCACATGTGTGAATTAAATAACCTTTTTTGCAATATACATGTAGCTAATGTGTGACTTACATAGTATAGGTGGATTCTCAAAATAAATATTCACTAAGCAATTAATTAGGTCAAAATTTGCTTCACTACCAATTGGCTACACATTCAAGGACAGTGGATTGCAAAATACAGCTCATTACCACCCATGTGTTTGCATTTCCAAATGGAAGACTTTTCTTTTTAGGTCGAGCCTAGACAGCGCGCAAGACCTATTGGAATGAGAATAGGCCTTTGCTCCATCCTGCCGCTCCCTGCACTTGCCATAGGTTGAAGGCAGTGTCGCTCTTGTTTTGCTGCCTCCTAACTGGTTAAGCAGCCGATACGTCACTTCCTTTACTTGTACAGTTTAATTATGCCTGCATTTTTTTCTGTTGTTTGGATGGACTCATTTTGTTTCCTGCCTCTCATATTTGTCAGTAAGCATTCGTGTTCACGTGGGCGGCTTGTTTTCTACTTTTGCCCTTGACTTGGTCCCTACTTTACATATTCAGTAAATACACATAGGTAATTCTTGCGTGTGTGTATTGTACATTTTTTGTGTGATGCTCATAGGGCAATGGGACCACCATCAAAACATTCAGAACAACGTGCTCTTTCTGTCGTGTCCATCTGGGTGAGCACACTATGTTAGAGGGGGCGCAAACATCATTGCCACTTCCACCATTTAATGAATATTTAAACTCTCCTATGGCTGGAATCTTTATTTTTACAGCTGAGAGGTGTTTTTTTTATAAGAGCCTTGTTTGTAAGCACTTGTGTTCATGTCCATGGTTTGTTTTCCGTGTTTGCTCTTTACTTGATCCTTACTTTATGGAATCAGTAAATACATGTAGTTGTGTCTTATGTGTCTGTATTGTACATTTTTTTGTGGCTTTATATAGCTTGAAATCGACCCAGGTATTGAATCCTCAAAAGTGGCTCTCCCCGCACAGCGGGAGAGACAATACTACAATATTCACTGTACTGGGGGAAGCTCACACCATAATGCTTTGCAGGCATTTCTTTTGCAATGCACTTTTGACCAAAACCACCATCAAAACATTCAGAACATTGTGCTGTTTCTGTCCAGGGCATTTAGTGGGTCACTGTTAGAGATGGGGTCTTTGATTGGAAGTCAGGTTACCTCTGTCCAAGCAAGCACCCTCACTCTAGTCGAGGTAAGTCACACACAATCCAAATTATAGTGTACCCACCCTCTGGTAGCTTGGCACTGAGCAGCAAGGCTTAACTTAGAAGGCAATGTGTAAAGTATTTGTGCAATAAATCATACAATAACACAATATAGCACCACAAGAATACACCACACAGTGTTCAGAAAAATATATAATATTTATCTGGATATTTGTAGGTCAAAACGATCAACGATGCAGAAGTAAATGTAGAGATATCACTGAAAAGTGATATAAAGGGCCTCATTACGACCCTGGCAGCCAGCGGTACACTGGCGGTAACACCGCCAACAGGCTGGCGGTGTACCGCCAGTGTAATATGACCGTGGCACATACCTCCGGCCCCTCTACTTGACTGCCAGGCTTCCTCCGGGTGGTTATAATCCCTAACCGCCAGCATGTCCATGGCGGTAAACACTGCCATGGAAAGGCTGGTGGTAAGGGGGACTCAGGTGCCCCTGGGGACCCCTGCACTGCTCATGCAATTGGCATGGGCAGTGCTGGGGACCCCAGGCACAGCCCCATCACACATTTCACTGCCCGAATTTTGGGTCATGAATTGCGCGACGGGTGCTCCTGCACCGCTGCACATCAACATTGCCTCCAGCTCTATTATGAGCCGGCTACAATGTAGATGTGACTTTTCAGCTGGCCCAGTCGTAATGAGGGCCAAAGTGTCTTAAGTCTTTTTAAAGCAAACAAAGTCTCTTTCAAGCACAAAGTACCTGGTTCGCGTGAAAAATCTCCACAAAGGGCCGCAGAGGAGGAGAAGCGTGGAAACAAAGGGGTGTGCGTCCATTTCTTGGGCCGCACACAGCAATGCGTCATTTAGTTTCCATGCAGGGACGGCTGTGCATCAGTTTGCGGTGCTCTGTCATGGATCCTCTTCGGTTGCAGGGTTTTCAGACACCCTGGGGTCCGTGTGCGGAATCCTGGGCATGTGGAGTAAAGTCACAAGCGATGCGTTGTTCCGGTGGGTGTTGTGTGGAAGTTTATTCTGCTCAGCAGGCGCTGCATCGATTTCCCCTCTGTGCGTCGATCCGGCGGGCGGTGCGTCGAAGTTCCGGTCGCAACGCAGGCGCGGTGTCGATCTTCTTCTTGCGAAATAGCGCTGCGTTGTTCCGGTTTAGCGTGCAGTGAATTTCTCACCGCGGGGCAGGCTGTGCGTCGGTTTTAGCAAGCTGTGCATCGAATGTTCGCCACACAAGGAGTCCAGTTGCAAGAGAGAAGTCTTTTTGGTCCTGAGACTTCAGGGAACAGGAGGCAAGCTCTATCCAAGCCCTTGGAGAGTACTTCTTCACCACAGCCAGAGAGCAGCAAGGCAGCAGTCCTTCACAGAAAGCAGTCAGGTGAGTGCTTTGGGCAGCCAGGCAGTTCTTCTTGGTAGAATTCAGGTTCTGGTTCCAGTTATCTTCTCCAGGAAGTGTCTGAGTTGGAAGGGGCATAGGCCCTGTTTATATACCCAAATGTGGCTTTGAAGTGGGGGAGACTTCAAGGAGTGCCTTAGAAGTGCACCAGGTCCCCTTTCAGTTCAATCCTGTCTGCCAGGGTCTCAGTAGGGGGTGTGGCAGTCCTTTGTGTGAGAGCAGGCCCTACACCCTCCCAGCCCCGCAAGACCCATTAAAAATGCAGATGTATGCAAGTAAGGCTGAGTATCCTGTGTTTGGGGTGTATCTGAGTGAATGCACAAGGAGCTGTCAACAAAACACAGCCAGACGTGGATTGTAAGGCACAGAAAGATTTAAGTGCAGAGAAATGTTCACTTTATAAAAGTGGCATTTCTAAAATAGTAATATGAAATCCAACTTCACCAGTCAGCAGGATTTTATATCACCATTCTGGCCATACTAAATATGACCTTCCTACTCCTTTCAGATCAGTAGCTACCACTCAAACAATGCATGAGGGCAGCTCCAATGTTAGCCTATGAAGGGAGCAGGCCTCACAGCAGTGTAAAAACGAATTTAGGAGTTTTACACTACCAGGACATGTAAACTACATAGTTACATGTCCTGCCTTTTGCCTGCACAGCACCCTGCCCTATGGGTTACCTAGGGTATACCTTAGTCGTGTTTTATATGCAGAAAAATTGATTTTTAGGCTTGGCAGGTACTTGTACATGCCAAGTCGAATTGGCAGTGAAACTGCACACACAGGCCTTGCAATTGCAAGCCTGAGACAAGGTTAAGGGGCCACTTAAGTGGGTGGCACAATCAGTGCTGCAGGCCTACTAGTAGCATTTAATCTACAGGCCATGGGCACACATAGTGCACACTACTAGGGACTTATAAGTAAATAAATTGTCCAAATGGGTATGATCCAATGTTACCATGTTTAAAGGGAGAGAGCATATGCACATTAGCAGTGGTAAAGTGTGCAGAGTCTAAAATCCAGCAAAACAGTGTCCAGAAAGTGGAGGGAGGCAGGCAAAAAGTTATGGGTCACCACACTAAGGCTGTCAGGTCTAACAGTCACACTATGTTAGAGGGGGCCCAAAAATCATAGCATCGTCCACCAATCACTGCATACTTAAACTTTCTTACAGCTGGAACTGGTTTTTTATACAATTGAGAGAAGTTTGTGTTATAAGGGTCCTGTTTGCAAGCACTCGTGTTCATGCGTGTGGTTCTTTTTCTGCATTTGCCCTTCACTTTGTCCTTACTTTACATAATCACTAAATACACTGCTACTGAATTGGTGGTGGGTTAAACCTTACAAATGCACCTGTCTTGGACTACCATAAATATTAAAACTCTGTGAACTATATTGTCTCCCAATATCTATGGCTATACCTGTGCACAAATCACGGCACCTGCCACCACAGGGGCAATCCTGAAAGGATTACATGCAAAAAGATATGGATAGTGCACCATTGCGCAAAGTCAGTAAAGTCCAATAACACAACGTTGTCTATTAAAAATCTTCATTTTTTATTATTGCTTTTTCTTGAACAAACGAGCAATCAGCCAACGCGTTTCGTCCTACACAAAAGGACTTCTTCAGGGCTGAAATGTAACACAAAAAGAATGTATATATCACACCAGGACAGAAAAGACACAATAAATACCAAAATAATTTAACAACAAAAAGAAAATGTACAAAAACATACCATAAAATATATACAAAAAATCACCTCTAATAAACATACTTTTGGTCATAAAGAACTCATAATCATAAGAGATAAGGGACACATGCTACCAGGAATGTTATTCACACATGTAGTCGATGAAGACATATATATTAACCGCTTCTGTGCCGAGGACGTAGTGGTTACGTCCTTCGGCACAGTGCTGCTGTGCCGAGGACGTAACCACTATGTCCTCGGCACACAGCCCAGAGGGAGCGCTCTCGCCCAAGGGGGGCAGAAGCCACTTAGGCACCAGGGATTGTGTGTGTAGTGGATGGGGGGGCGCCCCCTTGGGCAAGGGTCGCTCCCCTTTGGGGGGCATGTTTTTTAGGGCCATTTCTGCCCCCCTTGAGGGCAGATTGGCTACTTTTTAGCCAGATCTGCCCCCAAGCGGGGCAGAAAACACTAGATCACCAGGGTTTTTTATTTTTATGTGTATTTATGTGGGGGGGGTGCCCCCTTGGGCAAGGGGCACCCCCCCCAAGGGGGCATTGACCTGTTGGCCATTTGGGCCTATTTCTTTAGGCCCACCTGCCCCCAAGGGGGGCAGAAGCCACTTAGACACCAGGGATAGTGTGTGTGTGTGTGTTAGTGGATGGGGGGGGACTTGGGCAAGGGTCGCCCCCCACTTTGGGGGCACATGTACCCAGGCCATTTCTGCACCCCTTGGAGACAGATCAGCCTATTCTTTTTAGGCTGATCTGCCCCCAAGGGGGGCAGAAACCACTAGAACGCAAGGGATTTTTTTTATTTGTTTATTTTTGTGGGGGGGCATTGACCTGTAGGCCATTTCTGCACCCACTGGGGGCAGATGGGCCTATTTTTTTAGGCCCACCTGCCCCCAAGGGGGGCAGAAGCCACTTAGACACCAGGGATAGTGTGTGTGTGTGTGTGTGTGTTAGTGGATGGGGGGGGCCTTGGGCAAGGGTCACCCCCCACTTTGGGGGCACATGTACCCAGGCCATTTCTGCACCCCTTGGAGACAGATCAGCCTATTATTTTTAGGCTGATCTGCCCCCAAGGGGGGCAGAAACCACTAGAACGCCAGGGATTTTTTATTTTTTTTTATTTTTGTGGGGGGGGCCTCCCCTTGGTCACGGGGCACCCCCCCAAGGGGGGCATTGACCTGCTGGCCATTTCTACACCCCCTGGGGGCAGATGAGCCTATTTTTTTAGGCCCACCTGCCCCCAAGGGGGGCAGAAGCCACTTAGACACCAGGGATAGTGTGTGTGTGTGTTAGTGGATGGGGGGGGCCTTGGGCAAGGGTCGCCCCCCACTTTGGGGGCACATGTACCCAGGCCATTTCTGCACCCCTTGGAGACAGATCAGCCTATTATTTTTAGGCTGGGGCAGAAACCACTAGAACGCCAGGGATTTTTTTAATTTGTTTATTTTTGTGGGGGGGCGTCCCCTTGGTCACGGGGCGCCCCCCCCCCAAGGGGGGCATTGACCTGTTGGCCATTTCTGCACCCCCTGGGGGCAGATGGGCCTATTTTTTTAGGCCCACCTGCCCCCAAGGGGGGCAGAAGCCACTTAGACACCAGGGATAGTGTGTGTGTGTGTGTGTGTGTTAGTGGTTGGGGGGGGCTTGGGCAAGGTTCGCTCCCCACTTTGGGGGCACATGTACCCACGCCATTTCTGCACCCCTTGGAGATAGATCAGCCTAGAACGCCAGGGATTTTTTTTATTTGTTTATTTTTGTGGGGGGGGGGCGTCCCTTTGGTCACGGGGCGCCCTCCCAAGGGGAGCATTGACCTGTTGGCCATTTCTTCACCCCCTGGGGGCAGATGGGCCTATTTTTTTAGGCCCACCTGCCCCCAAGGGGGGCAGAAGCCACTTAGACACCAGGGATAGTGTGTGTGTGTGTGTGTGTGTTAGTGGATGGGGGGGGCCTTGGGCAAGGGTCGCCCCCCACTTTGGGGGCACAGGTACACAGGCCATTTCTGCACCCCTTGGAGACAGATCAGCCTATTATTTTTAGGCTGATCTGCCCACAAGGGGGGCAGAAACCACTAAAACGCCAGGGATTTTTTTAATTTGTTTATTTTTGTTGGGGGGGCGTCCCCTTGGTCACGGGGCGCCCCCCCCCCCAGGGGGGCATTGACCTGTTGCCCATTTCTGCACCCCCTGGGGGCAGATGGGCCTATTATTTTAGGCCCACCTGCCCCCAAGGGGGGCAGAAGCCACTTAGACACCAGGGATAGTGTGTGTGTGTGTGTGTGTGTGTGTGTTAGTGGTTTGGGGGGCCTTGGGCAATGGTCGCTCTCCATGGGGACACACTACTAAAGGTATTTTCTGGCTTCCTTGGGGCAGACAGGCCTATTTTTTTAGTAGGCCCATCTGCCCCTATGGCAGAATCCACTTAGGCACCAATTTCTAAATGTTTGATGGTGGGGTGTTTGTCAACTGAAGAAGTCTTTGCATTTGTGATAAAAAATGGTTTCCTCCTTTTTGTTCTAGTTCAAAGTTTTTGCTTTATTTGCTGTGGCTCCTTGCGGTTTTGGCGGTGGTTGACCTGCAGTTTGCACAGTTGCATGTTTTAGGTAAGTAAAAACAATTTACTCCAAAGGAGTATTGTTGCCATGCATGAATGACATGTTTGTAGGGAGTGTACTAAATGCAGGATTGTGTGTGAAATTGTCCTTAGGTTTGTGCTCAATGATATTTGTTTTGTCTTATTTCTAATTTACCTTTCTTTCTTTATTTTTAGTGTGATATCATTGGTGATTGCTGTGTAGTTGCTGGTGAATCAAGCTTTTTCAGGCAAGTGAGCGGTATAGTTTTTGAGTTTATAACTCTTACTAACAAAGCTACACTTTGTTACTTGTCTTACACAGTGCTGGTTGTTGGTGGTGAATTCGTCCAGTTAATTTTAGCAGGAGAGATCATGGCTAGCCGCAGGATGACCGCTCAGCAGGTGGTTGGTATGCTTTTTGAGTCACAGTCTGATCATGACTATGAGACGGACTCTGCATCTGAGGCAGAGGAGGAAGTCAGAGATTCTGGCAGTGATGTTTCTGTTGGAGGGGAATCTTCTGATGATGAAGCCACACTCAGTGCAGATGAAGGGCCTGTTTTAGAGGAGGACATTGATGTGCCAATAGTGCAGCAACCTGGGGCTGAAAGGTTTCCCGTTATAAGACCTGATGTCTGGGTTGCCCCAAACATGGAGCAGCCAGAGTTGCCTGCCTTTACTGGTCTCCCGGGGTGTAACGCCAATACAGAGAACTTTATGCCTATCAATTTCTTTGAGTTATTCATGGATGATATGTTTTTGGAAGAGATTGTTGAGCAGACTAATTTGTATGCGGAGCAGCATTTGAGGGACAACGCTGCTAGACTTAGGCCACACTCTAGAGCTGCCCAGTGGATTCCCACAAATTTGGAGGAGATAAAAAAGTTTTTGGGTTTGACTTTTTTGATGGGGTTGATAAGGAAGCCGTCACTGGCTTCTTATTGGTCTACTATTCCCTTGATGGCAACAGCTATATTTCCAGCGACCATGAGTCGTAATCGGTATTTGCTTCTTCTTAGGATGCTGCATTTTGTTGACAATGCATTAGCCTTGCCACGAGATCACCCAGATTCTGACCGTCTTTTTAGGATTAGGCCTGTCCTTGATCATTTTGTAGATCGGTTTTCGGAGGTCTATGTTCCAGGCAAAGAGTTAAGTGTGGACGAGTCTTTGGTCCTCTTCAAGGGTCGTTTGGTTTTTAGGCAGTACATTCCTAGCAAAAGGGCACGATATGGAATTAAATTGTATATGCTGTCCGAAAGTAGGACAGGATATGTGTATAGTTTCCGTGTGTACACTGGTAGGGATTCCAATATTGACCCCCCTGGTTGTCCTCCCACTTTTGGAGTTACTGAGAAAATTGTGTGGGATCTTGGTAGACGACTGTTCAACAAAGGTCACCATTTGTGTGTAGATAACTTCTACCCTGGTGTGCAATTGTTCAAGGAATTGTTTAGAGTGGACACAGTTGCTTGTGGCACAATCCGTTCTAACCGGAAAGGCTATCCAAGGGAGCTTGTCTGTAAAAAACTTGAGAGGGGACAGTGCTATTCGTAAGTCTTACGTTTGGTATAAGAAGTTAGCACTTCAACTCTTCCACTTAGCAACCTTCAATGCTTTTATTGTGTTTAGGGATGGGTCTCCAGAGTCAAAGATGACATTTGTGAAATTTCAGGAGTCAGTGATAGAGAGCCTTATTGTGGTGGAACAGGCCAGAGTTCCTAGAGAAGCAGTGGTGGAGGATGTGGCTAGATTGAAAGATCGCCACTTTGCTGAGCACATTCCTCCCACACCCAAAAAAGACTTTCCAGCTAAAAAATGTAGAGTATGTTTTCGAAGAGGTATCCGGAGGGAGACTCGAATGTACTGCCCAGATTGTCCTTCAAAGCCTGGGATGTGTGTTGGTGCTTGTTTCAAGAATTACCACACCCAGAAGAATTTCTGGGAACAACCATGAGTGTAAACTCATGTCTGTTTTGTATTTTCATGTGTTTAGTTTCATGGTTAGCATTTCTGTCATGTTCTTAGTTAGAGCTTTTGTGTTTGTAGTTTTGTAATTCTTTCTACTTAGTTAGGGGTTCCTCTGTTTAAAAAAAAAAAAAATGATGCCATTGTGTGTGGAGTGGGGCTTGGCTGAGAGTGTACATATTGACTTGCTGTTGGCTACTGCAACACACTGCCAGGCAAACACCAGTCCACACACTCCCATCAGCTGGTGTGATTATTGTATCAGGCATGTGGGCGTATGTAAGTGATGGGCCCTTGAGTGGCGCTGTCTGTCGATGTGAGTGTTGTAATGTGCTGGGCTCGTGGCTGGCGGTGTGAATGGCCTTGTGTGTGTCATGTATGAAAGTTGTGTGAATGGACTGTAAAGCGGTTGGTGCCTTGTCGCGGCTTTACAGCTCACAAGCTGTGAGTCATTGGTTCAGTTTTTTGCCTTTCAGTTACTAACAGTGCATTTCATTTTTGTGAAAGCTCTTGTTAGTAAAATTTGATCCACTGAACCATCACTCACCCTCGTGCCAAATCCAACCAGTATGTGTGGTAAAAATGACAAAACCTGCTCCACTGTAATCAGGCGTTGCAGCACACCTGTGACACGCTAGGTGCCTCAGGTGGGACCCCGATGATGAAGCATGCCACCAACTTGGTTGGTGGGTGAGGGGTCTTTTTCACATAACCTAAGTGTGTTTCTTTTCAAAATTTTAGTGTTTGGCACATCACGGACGTATGTGGGCACATCAAAACGATATATTACAAAACTACCTGTGTTTGGTGGGGAGAGGGCACCTATGTTTTTGGTCCTGTGTGCGGCCTTCATCTAGGGAAACCTACCAAACCCAGACATTTTTTAAAACTAGACACCCCAAGGAGTCCAGGGAGGTGTGGCTTGCGTGGATCCCCCAACATTTTCTTACCCAGACTCCTCTGTAAACCTCAAAATGTGCTTAAAAAAGCATATTTTCCTGACTTTTCTTCGTAGGATCACCACTCCAGCACAAAATTCCTACTCCCCAGTGTTCCCCTCAGTCTCCCAAGTAAAATGACACCTCACATATGTGGGTCCCCAAAGCAGAGTCAGTCTAAAGATGTATAAAAGAATATGTCCTTATAAACTCGCTGTGCTATCCCCTCTATCTCTACAAGTTTTGGGCCTTATTCTGTTGCAGGCACCTGGCGCACCCACACAAGTGAGGTATCATTTTTATCGGGAGACTTGGGGGAATGCTGGGTGGAAGGAAATTAGTGGCTCCACTCAGATTCCAGAACTTTCTGCCACAGAAATGTGAGGAACATGTGTTTTTTTAGCCACATTTTGAGGTTTGCAAAGGATTCTGGGCAACAGAACCTGGTCCGATCCACACAAGTCACCGCATCTTGGATTGCCCTAGGTCTCTAGTTTTCAGAAATGCACAGGTTTGGTAGGTTTCCCTAGGTGCCGGCTGAGCTAGAGGCCAAAATCTACAGGTAGGCACTTTGCAAAAAACACCTCTGTTTTCCTTCACAAATTTGGATGTGTCCACGTTACGCTTTGGGGCTTTTCCT
The DNA here is from genome assembly GCF_031143425.1 of Pleurodeles waltl. NCBI lineage: Eukaryota > Metazoa > Chordata > Amphibia > Caudata > Salamandridae > Pleurodeles > Pleurodeles waltl. The sequence goes on from NC_090438.1 coordinate 312,114,442, forward strand.
GTCGCGGGCGCTAGGCCTACCCACACAAGTGAGGTATCATTTTTATCGGGAGACTTGCGGCAACGCTGGGTGTAAGGAAATTTGAGGCTCCTCTCAGATTCCAGAACTTTCTGCCACAGAAATGTGAGGAACATGTGTTTCTTTAGCCACATTTTGAGGTTTGCAAAGGATTCTGGGTAACAGAACCTGGTCCGAGCCACACAAGTCACCCCATCTTGGATTCCCCTAGGTCTCTAGTTTTCAGAAATGCACAGGTTTGGTAGGTTTCCCTAGGTGGCGGCTGAGCTACAGGCCAAAATCTACAGGTAGGCATTTTGCAAAAAACACCTCTGTTTTCCTTCACAAATTTGGATGTGTCCACGTTGCGCTTTGGGGCTTTTCCTGTCACGGGTGCTAGGCCTACCCACACAAGTGAGGTATCATTTTTATCGGGAGACGTGGGGGAACGCTGGGTGGAAGGAAATTTGTGGCTCCTCTCAGATTCCAGAACTTTCTGCCACAGAAATGTGAGGAACATGTGTTTTTTTAGCCAAATTTTGAGGTTTGCAAAGGATTCTGGGTAACAGAACCTGATCCGAGCCACACAAGTAACCCCATCTTGGATTCCCCTAGGTCTCTAGTTTTCAGAAATGCACAGGTTTGGTAGGTTTCCCTAGGTGGCGGCTGAGCTACAGGCCAAAATCTACAGGTAGGCACTTTGCAAAAAACACCTCTGTTTTCCTTCACAAATTTGGATGTGTCCACGTTGCGCTTTGGGGCGTTTCCTGTCGCGGGCGCTAGGCCTACCCACACAAGTGAGGTATCATTTTTATCGGGAGACGTGGGGGAACGCTGGGTGGAAAGAAATTTGTGGATCCTCTCAGATTCCAGAACTTTCTGCCACAGAAATGTGAGGAACATGTATTTTATTAGCCAAATTTTGAGGTTTGCAAAGGATTCTGGGTAACAGAACCTGGTCCCAGCCACACAAGTCACCCCAACTTGGATTCCCCTAGGTCTCTAGTTTTCAGAAATGCACAGGTTTGGTAGGTTTCCCTAGGTGGCGGCTGAGCTACAAGCCAAAATCTACAGGTAGGCACTTTGCAAAAAACACCTCTGTTTTCCTTCACAAATTTGGATGTGTCCACGTTGCGCTTTGGGGCTTTTCCTGTTGCGGGCGCTAGGCCTACCCACACAAGTGAGGTATCATTTTTATCAGGAGACGTGGGGGAACGCTGGGTGGAAAGAAATTTGTGGCTCCTCTCATATTCCAGAACTTTCTGCCACAGAAATGTGAGGAACATGTGTTTTTTTAGCCAAATTTTGAGGTTTGCAAAGGATTCTGGGTAACAGAACCTGGTCAAAGCCCCACAAGTCACCCCATCTTGGATTCCCCTAGGTCTCTAGTTTTAAAAAATGCACAGGTTTGGTAGGTTTCCCTAGGTGCCGGCTGAGCTAGAGGCCAAAATCTACAGGTAGGCACTTTGCAAAAAACAGCTCTGTTTTCTTTCAAAAAATGGGATGTGTCCACATTTTGTTTTGGGGTGTTTTCTGTCGCGGGCGCTAGGCCTACCCACACAAGTGAGGTATCATTTTTATCAGGAGATGTGGGGGAACGCTGGGTGGAAGGAAATTTGTGGCTCCTCTCAGATTCCAGAACTTTCTGCCACAGAAATGTGAGGAAAATGTGTTTTTTAGCCTAATTCTGAGGTTTGCAAAGGATTCTGGGTAACAGAACCTGGTAGAGCCCCACAAGTCAACCCATCTTGGATTCCCCTCGGTCTCTAGTTTTCAAAAATGCACAGGTTCGGTAGGTTTCCCTAGGTGCGGGCTGAGCTAGAGGCCAAAATCTACAGGTAGGCACTTTGCAAAAAACAGCTCTGTTTTCTTTCAAAAAATGGGATGTGTCCACGTTTTGTTTTGGGGTGTTGTCTGTCGCGGCCGCTAGGCCTACCCACACAAGTGAGGTATCATTTTTATCGGGAGACTTGGGGCAACGCTGGGTGTAAGGAAATTTGAGGCTCCTCTCAGAATCCAGAACTTTCTGCCACAGAAATGTGAGGAACATGTGTTTCTTTAGCCACATTTTGAGGTTTGCAAAGGATTCTGGGTAACAGAACCTGGTCCGAGCCACACAAGTCACCCCATCTTGGATTCCCCTAGGTATCTAGTTTTCAGAAATGCACAGGTTTGGTAGGTTTCCCTAGGTGGCGGCTGAGCTACAAGCCAAAATCTACAGGTAGGCACTTTGCAAAAAACACCTCTGTTTTCCTTCACAAATTTGGATGTGTCCACGTTGCGCTTTGGGGCTTTTCCTGTCGCGGGCGCTAGGCCTACCCACACAAGTGAGGTATCATTTTTATCGGGAGACACGGGGGAACGCTGGGTGGAAGGAAATTTGTGGCTCCTCTCAGATTCCAGAACTTTCTGCCACAGAAATGTTAGGAACATGTGTTTTTTTAGCCAAATTTTGAGGTTTGCAAAGGATTCTGGGTAACAGAACCTGGACCGAACCACACAAGTCACCCCATCTTGGATTCCCCTAGGTCTCTAGTTTTCAGAAATGCACAGGTTTGGTAGGTTTCCCTAGGTGGCGGCTGAGTTACAAGCCAAAATCTACAGGTAGGCACTTTGCAAAAAACACCTCTGTTTTCCTTCACAAATTTGGATGTGTCCACGTTGCGCTTTGGGGCTTTTCCTGTCGCGGGCGCTAGGCCTACCCACACAAGTGAGGTATCATTTTTATCAGGAGACGTGGGGGAACGCTGGGTGGAAGGAAATTTGTGGCTCCTCTCAGATTCCAGAACTTTCTGCCACAGAAATGTGAGGAACATGTGTTTTTTTAGCCAAATTTTGAGGTTTGCAAAGGATTCTGGGTAACAGAACCTGATCCGAGCCACACAAGTCACCCCAACTTGGATTCCCCTAGGTCTCTAGTTTTCAGAAATGCACAGGTTTGGTAGGTTTCCCTAGGTGGCGGCTGAGCTACAGGCCAAAATCTACAGGTAGGCACTTTGCAAAAAACACCTCTGTTTTCCTTCACAAATTTGGATGTGTCCACGTTGCGCTTTGGGGCGTTTCCTGTCGCGGGCGCTAGGCCTACCCACACAAGTGAGGTATCATTTTTATCGGGAGACGTGGGGGAACGCTGGGTGGAAAGAAATTTGTGGCTCCTCTCAGATTCCAGAACTTTCTGCCACAGAAATGTGAGGAACATGTATTTTTTTAGCCAAATTTTGAGGTTTGCAAAGGATTCTGGGTAACCGAACCTGGTCCCAGCCACACAAGTCACCCCAACTTGGATTCCCCTAGGTCTCTAGTTTTCAGAAATGCACAGGTTTGGTAGGTTTCCCTAGGTGGCGGCTGAGCTACAAGCCAAAATCTACAGGTAGGCACTTTGCAAAAAACACCTCTGTTTTCCTTCACAAATTTGGATGTGTCCACGTTGCGCTTTGGGGCTTTTCCTGTTGCGGGCGCTAGGCCTACCCACACAAGTGAGGTATCATTTTTATCGGGAGACGTGGGGGAACGCTGGGTGGAAAGAAATTTGTGGCTCCTCTCAGATTCCAGAACTTTCTGCCACAGAAATGTGAGGAACATGTATTTTTTTAGCCAAATTCTGAGGTTTGCAAAGGATTCTGGGTAACAGAACCTGGTCAGAGCCCCACAAGTCAACCCATCTTGGATTTCCCTCGGTCTCTAGTTTTCAAAAATGCACAGGTTTGGTAGGTTTCCCTAGGTGCGGGCTGAGCTAGAGGCCAAAATCTACAGGTAGGCACTTTGCAAAAAACAGCTCTGTTTTCTTTCAAAAAATGGGATGTGTCCACGTTTTGTTTTGGGGTGTTTTCTGTCGCGGGCGCTAGGCCTACCCACACAAGTGAGGTATCATTTTTATCAGGAGATGTGGGGGAACGCTGGGTGGAAGGAAATTTGTGGCTCCTCTCAGATTCCAGAACTTTCTGCCACAGAAATGTGAGGAACATGTGTTTTTTTAGCCAAATTTTGAGGTTTGCAAAGGATTCTGGGTAACAGAACCTGGTCCAAGCCACACACGTCACCCCATCTTGGATTCCCCTAGGTCTCTAGTTTTCAGAAATGCACAGGTTTGGTAGGTTTCCCTAGGTGGCGGCTGAGCTACAAGCCAAAATCTACAGGTAGGCACTTTGCAAAAAACACCTCTGTTTTCCTTCACAAATTTGGATGTGTCCACGTTGTGCTTTGGGGCTTTTCCTGTCGCGGGCGCTAGGCCTACCCACACAAGTGAGGTATCATTTTTATCGGGAGACATGGGGGAACGCTGGGTGGAAGGAAATTTGTGGCTCCTCTCAGATTCCAGAACTTTCTGCCACAGAAATGTTAGGGACATGTGTTTTTTTAGCCAAATTTTGAGGTTTGCAAAGGATTCTGGGTAACAGAACCTGGTCCGAACCACACAAGTCACCCCATCTTGGATTCCCCTAGGTCTCTAGTTTTCAGAAATGCACAGGTTTGGTAGGTTTCCCTAGGTGGCGGCTGAGCTACAAGCCAAAATCTACAGGTAGGCACTTTGCAAAAAACACCTCTGTTTTCCTTCACAAATTTGGATGTGTCCACGTTGCGCTTTGGGTCTTTTCCTGTCGCGGGCGCTAGGCCTACCCACACAAGTGAGGTATCATTTTTATCGGGAGACGTGGGGGAACGCTGGGTGGAAGGAAATTTGTGGCTCCTCTCAGATTCCAGAACTTTCTGCCACAGAAATGTGAGGAACATGTGTTTTTTTAGCCAAATTTTGAGGTTTGCAAAGGATTCTGGGTAACAGAACCTGATCCGAGCCACACAAGTCACCCCATCTTGGATTCCCCTAGATCTCTAGTTTTCAGAAATGCACAGGTTTGGTAGGTTTCCCTAGGTGGCGGCAGAGCTACAGGCCAAAATCTACAGGTAGGCACTTTGCAAAAAACACCTCTGTTTTCCTTCACAAATTTGGATGTGTCCACGTTGGGCTTTGGGGTGTTTCCTGTCGCGGGCGCTAGGCCTACCCACACAAGTGAGGTATCATTTTTATCGGGAGACGTGGGGGAACGCTGGGTGGAAAGAAATTTGTGGCTCCTCTCAGATTCCAGAACTTTCTGCCACAGAAATGTGAGGAACATGTATTTTTTTAGCCAAATTTTGAGGTTTGCAAAGGATTCTGGATAACCGAACCTGGTCCCAGCCACACAAGTCACCCCAACTTGGATTCCCCTAGGTCTCTAGTTTTCAGAAATGCACAGGTTTGGTAGGTTTCCCTAGGTGGCGGCTGAGCTACAAGCCAAAATCTACAGGTAGGCACTTTGCAAAAAACACCTCTGTTTTCCTTCACAAATTTGGATGTGTCCACGTTGCGCTTTGGGGCTTTTCCTGTTGCGGGCGCTAGGCCTACCCACACAAGTGAGGTATCATTTTTATCGGGAGACGTGGGGGAACGCTGGGTGGAAAGAAATTTGTGGCTCCTCTCAGATTCCAGAACTTTCTGCCACAGAAATGTGAGGAACATGTATTTTTTTAGCCAAATTCTGAGGTTTGCAAAGGATTCTGGGTAACAGAACCTGGTCAGAGCCCCACAAGTCAACCCATCTTGGATTTCCCTCGGTCTCTAGTTTTCAAAAATGCACAGGTTTGGTAGGTTTCCCTAGGTGCGGGCTGAGCTAGAGGCCAAAATCTACAGGTAGGCACTTTGCAAAAAACAGCTCTGTTTTCTTTCAAAAAATGGGATGTGTCCACGTTTTGTTTTGGGGTGTTTTCTGTCGCGGGCGCTAGGCCTACCCACACAAGTGAGGTATCATTTTTATCAGGAGATGTGGGGGAACGCTGGGTGGAAGGAAATTTGTGGCTCCTCTCAGATTCCAGAACTTTCTGCCACAGAAATGTGAGGAACATGTGTTTTTTTAGCCAAATTTTGAGGTTTGCAAAGGATTCTGGGTAACAGAACCTGGTCCAAGCCACACACGTCACCCCATCTTGGATTCCCCTAGGTCTCTAGTTTTCAGAAATGCACAGGTTTGGTAGGTTTCCCTAGGTGGCGGCTGAGCTACAAGCCAAAATCTACAGGTAGGCACTTTGCAAAAAACACCTCTGTTTTCCTTCACAAATTTGGATGTGTCCACGTTGTGCTTTGGGGCTTTTCCTGTCGCGGGCGCTAGGCCTACCCACACAAGTGAGGTATCATTTTTATCGGGAGACATGGGGGAACGCTGGGTGGAAGGAAATTTGTGGCTCCTCTCAGATTCCAGAACTTTCTGCCACAGAAATGTTAGGGACATGTGTTTTTTTAGCCAAATTTTGAGGTTTGCAAAGGATTCTGGGTAACAGAACCTGGTCCGAACCACACAAGTCACCCCATCTTGGATTCCCCTAGGTCTCTAGTTTTCAGAAATGCACAGGTTTGGTAGGTTTCCCTAGGTGGCGGCTGAGCTACAAGCCAAAATCTACAGGTAGGCACTTTGCAAAAAACACCTCTGTTTTCCTTCACAAATTTGGATGTGTCCACGTTGCGCTTTGGGTCTTTTCCTGTCGCGGGCGCTAGGCCTACCCACACAAGTGAGGTATCATTTTTATCGGGAGACGTGGGGGAACGCTGGGTGGAAGGAAATTTGTGGCTCCTCTCAGATTCCAGAACTTTCTGCCACAGAAATGTGAGGAACATGTGTTTTTTTAGCCAAATTTTGAGGTTTGCAAAGGATTCTGGGTAACAGAACCTGATCCGAGCCACACAAGTCACCCCATCTTGGATTCCCCTAGATCTCTAGTTTTCAGAAATGCACAGGTTTGGTAGGTTTCCCTAGGTGGCGGCAGAGCTACAGGCCAAAATCTACAGGTAGGCACTTTGCAAAAAACACCTCTGTTTTCCTTCACAAATTTGGATGTGTCCACGTTGGGCTTTGGGGTGTTTCCTGTCGCGGGCGCTAGGCCTACCCACACAAGTGAGGTATCATTTTTATCGGGAGACGTGGGGGAACGCTGGGTGGAAAGAAATTTGTGGCTCCTCTCAGATTCCAGAACTTTCTGCCACAGAAATGTGAGGAACATGTATTTTTTTAGCCAAATTTTGAGGTTTGCAAAGGATTCTGGGTAACAGAACCTGGTCCCAGCCACACAAGTCACCCCAACTTGGATTCCCCTAGGTGTCTAGTTTTCAGAAATGCACAGGTTTGGTAGGTTTCCCTAGGTGGCGGCTGAGCTACAAGCCAAAATCTACAGGTAGGCACTTTGCAAAAAACACCTCTGTTTTCCTTCACAAATTTGGATGTGTCCACGTTGCGCTTTGGGGCTTTTCCTGTTGTGGGCGCTAGGCCTACCCACACAAGTGAGGTATCATTTTTATCAGGAGACGTGGGGGAACGCTGGGTGGAAGGAAATTTGTGGCTCCTCCCAGATTCCAGAACTTTCTGCCACAGAAATGTGAGGAACATGTATTTCTTTAGCCAAATTTTGAGGTTTGCAAAGGATTCTGGGTAACAGAACCTGGTCCGAGCCACACAAGTCACCCCAACTTGGATTCCCCTAGGTCTCTAGTTTTCAGAAATGCACAGGTTTGGTAGGTTTCCCTAGGTGGCGGCTGAGCTACAGGCCAAAATCTACAGGTAGGCACTTTGCAAAAAACACCTCTGTTTTCCTTCACAAATCTGGATGTGTCCACGTTGCGCTTTGGGGCTTTTGCAGTCGCGGGCGCTAGGCCTACCCACACAAGTGAGGTATCATTTTTATCGGGAGACGTGGGGGAACGCTGGGTGGAAGGAAATTTGTGGCTCCTCTCAGATTCCAGAACTTTCTGCCACAGAAATGTTAGGAACATGTGTTTTTTTAGCCAAATTTTGAGGTTTGCAAAGGATTCTGGGTAACAGAACCTGGTCCGAGCCACACAAGTCACCCCATCTTGGATTCCCCTAGGTCTCTAGTTTTCAGAAATGCACAGGTTTGGTAGGTTTCCCTAGGTGGCGGCTGAGCTACAAGCCAAAATCTACAGGTAGGCTCTTTGCAAAAAACACCTCTGTTTTCCTTCACAAATTTGGATGTGTCCACGTTGCGCTTTGGGGCTTTTCCTGTCGCGGGCGCTAGGCCTACCCACACAAGTGATGTATCACTTTTATCGGGAGACGTGGGGGAACGCTGGGTGGAAGGAAATTTGTGGATCCTCTCAGATTCCAGAACTTTCTGCCACAGAAATTTGAGGAACATGTGTTTTTCTAGCCAAATTTTGAGGTTTGCAAAGGATTCTGGGTAACAGAACCTGATCCGAGCCACACAAGTCACCCCATCTTGGATTCCCCTAGATCTCTAGTTTTCAGAAATGCACAGGTTTGGTAGGTTTCCCTAGGTGGCGGCAGAGCTACAGGCCAAAATCTACAGGTAGGCACTTTGCAAAAAACACCTCTGTTTTCCTTCACAAATTTGGATGTGTCCACGTTGCGGTTTGGGGCTTTTCCAGTCGCGGGCGCTAGGCCTACCCACACAAGTGAGGTATCATTTTTATCGGGAGACGTGGGGGAACGCTGGGTGGAAGGAAATTTGTGGCTCCTCTCAGATTCTAGAACTTTCTGCCACAGAAATGTGAGGAACATGTATTTTTTTAGCCAAATTTCGAGGGTTTGCAAAGGATTCTGGGTAACAGAACCTGGTCCCAGCCACACAAGTCACCCCAACTTGGATTCCCCTAGGTCTCTAGTTTTCAGAAATGCACAGGTTTGATAGGTTTCCCTAGGTGGCGGCTGAGCTACAAGCCAAAATCTACAGGTAGGCACTTTGCAAAAAACACCTCTGTTTTCCTTCACAAATTTGGATGTGTCCACGTTGCGCTTTGGGGCTTTTCCTGTCGCGGGCGCTAGGCCTACCCACACAAGTGAGGTATCATTTTTATCGGGAGACATGGGGGAACGCTGGGTGGAAGGAAATTTGTGGCTCCTCTCAGATTCCAGAACTTCTGCCACAGAAATGTGAGGAACATGTGTTTTTTTAGCCAAATTTTGAGGTTTGCAAAGGATTCTGGGTAACAGAACCTGGTCCGAGCCACACAAGTCACCCCATCTTGGATTCCCCTAGGTCTCTAGTTTTCAGAAATGCACAGGTTTGGTAGGTTTCCCTAGGTGGCGGCTGAGCTACAAGCCAAAATCTACAGGTAGGCCCTTTGCAAAAAACACCTCTGTTTTCCTTCACAAATCTGGATGTGTCCACGTTGCGCTTTGGGGCTTTTCCAGTCGCGGGCGCTAGGTCTACCCACACAAGTGAGGTATCATTTTTATCGGGAGACGTGGGGGAACGCTGGGTGGAAGGAAATTTGTGGCTCCTCTCAGATTCCAGAACTTTCTGCCACAGAAATGTTAGGAACATGTGTTTTTTTAGCCAAATTTTGAGGTTTGCAAAGGATTCTGGGTAACAGAACCTGGTCCGAGGAACACAAGTCACCCCATCTTGGATTGCCCTAGGTCTCTAGTTTTCAGAAATGCACAGGTTTGGTAGGTTTCCCTAGGTGCCGGCTGAGCTAGAGGCCAAAATCTACAGGTAGGCACTTTGCAAAAAACAGCTCTGTTTTCTTTAAAAAAATGGGATGTGTCCACGTTTTGTTTTGGGGTGTTTTCTGTCGCGGCCGCTAGGCCTACCCACACAAGTGAGGTATCATTTTTATCGGGAGACTTGCGGCAACGCTGGGTGTAAGGAAATTTGAGGCTCCTCTCAGATTCCAGAACTTTCTGCCACAGAAATGTGAGGAACATGTGTTTCTTTAGCCACATTTTGAGGTTTGCAAAGGATTCTGGGTAACAGAACCTGGTCCGAGCCACACAAGTCACCCCATCTTGGATTCCCCTAGGTCTCTAGTTTTCAGAAATGCACAGGTTTGGTAGGTTTCCCTAGGTGGCGGCTGAGCTACAGGCCAAAATCTACAGGTAGGCACTTTGCAAAAAACACCTCTGTTTTCCTTCACAAATTTGGATGTGTCCACGTTGCGCTTTGGGGCTTTTCCTGTCATGGGCGCTAGGCCTACCCACACAAGTGAGGTATCATTTTTATCGGGAGACATGGGGGAACGCTGGGTGGAAGGAAATTTGTGGCTCCTCTCAGATTCCAGAACTTTCTGCCACAGAAATGTTAGGAACATGTGTTTTTTTAGCCAAATTTTGAGGTTTGCAAAGGATTCTGGGTAACAGAACCTGGTCCGAACCACACAAGTCACACCATCTTGGATTCCCCTAGGTCTCTAGTTTTCAGAAATGCACAGGTTTGGTAGGTTTCCCTAGGTGGCGGCTGAGCTACAAGCCAAAATCTACAGGTAGGCACTTTGGAAAAAACACCTCTGTTTTCCTTCACAAATTTGGATGTGTCCATGTTGCGCTTTGGGGCTTTTCCTGTCGCGGGCGCTAGGCCTACCCACACAAGTGAGGTATCATTTTTATCGGGAGACATGGGGGAAGGCTGGGTGGAAGGAAATTTGTGGCTCCTCTCAGATTCCAGAACTTTCTGCCACAGAAATGTGAGGAACATGTGTTTTTTTAGCCAAATTTTGAGGTTTGCAAAGGATTCTGGGTAACAGAACCTGGTCTGAGCCACACAAGTCACCCCATCTTGGATTCCCCTAGGTCTCTAGTTTTCAGAAATGCACAGGTTTGGTAGGTTTCCCTAGGTGGCGGCTGAGCTACAAGCCAAAATCTACAGGTAGGCACTTTGCAAAAAACACCTCTGTTTTCCTTCACAAATTTGGATGTGTCCACGTTGCGCTTTGGGGCTTTTCCTGTCGCGGGCGCTAGGCCTACCCACACAAGTGAGGTATCATTTTTATCGGGAGACGTGGGGGAACGCTGGGTGGAAAGAAATTTGTGGCTCCTCTCAGATTCCAGAACTTTCTGCCACAGAAATGTGAGGAACATGTATTTTATTAGCCAAATTTTGAGGTTTGCAAAGGATTCTGGGTAACAGAACCTGGTCCCAGCCACACAAGTCACCCCAACTTGGATTCCCCTAGGTCTCTAGTTTTCAGAAATGCACAGGTTTGGTAGGTTTCCCTAGGTGGCGGCTGAGCTACAAGCCAAAATCTACAGGTAGGCACTTTGCAAAAAACACCTCTGTTTTCCTTCACAAATTTGGATGTGTCCACGTTGCGCTTTGGGGCTTTTCCTGTCGCGGGCGCTAGGCCTACCCACACAAGTGAGGTATCATTTTTATCAGGAGACGTGGGGGAACGCTGGGTGGAAAGAAATTTGTGGCTCCTCTCAGATTCCAGAACTTTCTGCCACAGAAATGTGAGGAACATGTGTTTTTTTAGCCAAATTTTGAGGTTTGCAAAGGATTCTGGGTAACAGAACCTGGTCAAAGCCCCACAAGTCACCCCATCTTGGATTCCCCTAGGTCTCTAGTTTTAAAAAATGCACAGGTTTGGTAGGTTTCCCTAGGTGCCGGCTGAGCTAGAGGCCAAAATCTACAGGTAGGCACTTTGCAAAAAACAGCTCTGTTTTCTTTCAAAAAATGGGATGTGTACACGTTTTGTTTTGGGATGTTTTCTGTCGCGGGCGCTAGGCCTACCTACACAAGTGAGGTATCATTTTTATCAGGAGATGTGGGGGAACGCTGGGTGGAAGGACATTTGTGGCTCCTCTCAGATTCCAGAACTTTCTGCTACAGAAATGTGAGGAAAATGTGTTTTTTTAGCCAAATTCTGAGGTTTGCAAAGGATTCTGGGTAACAGAACCTGGTAGAGCCCCACAAGTCAACCCATCTTGGATTCCCCTCGGTCTCTAGTTTTCAAAAATGCACAGGTTCGGTAGGTTTCCCTAGGTGCGGGCTGAGCTAGAGGCCAAAATCTACAGGTAGGCACTTTGCAAAAAACAGCTCTGTTTTCTTTCAAAAAATGGGATGTGTCCACGTTTTGTTTTGGGGTGTTTTCTGTCGCGGCCGCTAGGCCTACCCACACAAGTGATGTATCATTTTTATCGGGAGACTTGGGGCAACGCTGGGTGTAAGGAAATTTGAGGCTCCTCTCAGAATCCAGAACTTTCTGCCACAGAAATGTGAGGAACATGTGTTTCTTTAGCCACATTTTGAGGTTTGCAAAGGATTCTGGGTAACAGAACCTGGTCCGAGCCACACAAGTCACCCCATCTTGGATTCCCCTAGGTCTCTAGTTTTCAGAAATGCACAGGTTTGGTAGGTTTCCCTAGGTGGCGGCTGAGCTACAAGCCAAAATCTACAGGTAGGCACTTTGCAAAAAACACCTCTGTTTTCCTTCACAAATTTGGATGTGTCCACGTTGCGCTTTGGGGCTTTTCCTGTCGCGGGCGCTAGGCCTACCCACACAAGTGAGGTATCATTTTTATCGGGAGACATGGGGGAACGCTGGGTGGAAGGAAATTTGTGGCTCCTCTCAGATTCCAGAACTTTCTGCCACAGAAATGTTAGGAACATGTGTTTTTTTAGCCACATTTTGAGGTTTGCAAAGGATTCTGGGTAACAGAACCTGGTCCGAACCACACAAGTCACCCCATCTTGGATTCCCCTAGGTCTCTAGTTTTCAGAAATGCACAGGTTTGGTAGGTTTCCCTAGGTGGCGGCTGAGCTACAGGCCAAAATCTACAGGTAGGCACTTTGCAAAAAACACCTCTGTTTTCCTTCACAAATTTGGATGTGTCCACGTTGCGCTTTGGGGCGTTTCCTGTCGCGGGCGCTAGGCCTACCCACACAAGTGAGGTATCATTTTTATCGGGAGACGTGGGGGAACGCTGGGTGGTAAGAAATTTGTGGCTCCTCTCAGATTCCAGAACTTTCTGCCACAGAAATGTGAGGAACATGTATTTTATTAGCCAAATTTTGAGGTTTGCAAAGGATTCTGGGTAACAGAACCTGGTCCCAGCCACACAAGTCACCCCAACTTGGATTCCCCTAGGTCTCTAGTTTTCAGAAATGCACAGGTTTGGTAGGTTTCCCTAGGTGGCGGCTGAGCTACAAGCCAAAATCTACAGGTAGGCACTTTGCAAAAAACACCTCTGTTTTCCTTCACAAATTTGGATGTGTCCACGTTGCGCTTTGGGGCTTTTCCTGTCGCGGGCGCTAGGCCTACCCACACAAGTGAGGTATCATTTTTATCAGGAGACGTGGGGGAACGCTGGGTGGAAAGAAATTTGTGGCTCCTCTCAGATTCCAGAACTTTCTGCCACAGAAATGTGAGGAACATGTGTTTTTTTAGCCAAATTTTGAGGTTTGCAAAGGATTCTGGGTAACAGAACCTGGTCAAAGCCCCACAAGTCACCCCATCTTGGATTCCCCTAGGTCTCTAGTTTTAAAAAATGCACAGGTTTGGTAGGTTTCCCTAGGTGCCGGCTGAGCTAGAGGCCAAAATCTACAGGTAGGCACTTTGCAAAAAACAGCTCTGTTTTCTTTCAAAAAATGGGATGTGTACACGTTTTGTTTTGGGATGTTTTCTGTCGCGGGCGCTAGGCCTACCCACACAAGTGAGGTATCATTTTTATCAGGAGATGTGGGGGAACGCTGGGTGGAAGGACATTTGTGGCTCCTCTCAGATTCCAGAACTTTCTGCTACAGAAATGTGAGGAAAATGTGTTTTTTTAGCCAAATTCTGAGGTTTGCAAAGGATTCTGGGTAACAGAACCTGGTAGAGCCCCACAAGTCAACCCATCTTGGATTCCCCTCGGTCTCTAGTTTTCAAAAATGCACAGGTTCGGTAGGTTTCCCTAGGTGCGGGCTGAGCTAGAGGCCAAAATCTACAGGTAGGCACTTTGCAAAAAACAGCTCTGTTTTCTTTCAAAAAATGGGATGTGTCCACGTTTTGTTTTGGGGTGTTCTCTGTCGCTTCCGCTAGGCCTACCCACACAAGTGATGTATCATTTTTATCGGGAGACTTGGGGCAACGCTGGGTGTAAGGAAATTTGAGGCTCCTCTCAGAATCCAGAACTTTCTGCCACAGAAATGTGAGGAACATGTGTTTCTTTAGCCACATTTTGAGGTTTGCAAAGGATTCTGGGTAACAGAACCTGGTCCGAGCCACACAAGTCACCCCATCTTGGATTCCCCTAGGTCTCTAGTTTTCAGAAATGCACAGGTTTGGTAGGTTTCCCTAGGTGGCGGCTGAGCTACAAGCCAAAATCTACAGGTAGGCACTTTGCAAAAAACACCTCTGTTTTCCTTCACAAATTTGGATGTGTCCACGTTGCGCTTTGGGGCTTTTCCTGTCGCGGGCGCTAGGCCTACCCACACAAGTGAGGTATCATTTTTATCGGGAGACATGGGGGAACGCTGGGTGGAAGGAAATTTGTGGCTCCTCTCAGATTCCAGAACTTTCTGCCACAGAAATGTTAGGAACATGTGTTTTTTTAGCCACATTTTGAGGTTTGCAAAGGATTCTGGGTAACAGAACCTGGTCCGAACCACACAAGTCACCCCATCTTGGATTCCCCTAGGTCTCTAGTTTTCAGAAATGCACAGGTTTGGTAGGTTTCCCTAGGTGGCGGCTGAGCTACAGGCCAAAATCTACAGGTAGGCACTTTGCAAAAAACACCTCTGTTTTCCTTCACAAATTTGGATGTGTCCACGTTGCGCTTTGGGGCGTTTCCTGTCGCGGGCGCTAGGCCTACCCACACAAGTGAGGTATCATTTTTATCGGGAGACGTGGGGGAACGCTGGGTGGAAAGAAATTTGTGGCTCCTCTCAGATTCCAGAACTTTCTGCCACAGAAATGTGAGGAACATGTATTTTATTAGCCAAATTTTGAGGTTTGCAAAGGATTCTGGGTAACAGAACCTGGTCCCAGCCACACAAGTCACCCCAACTTGGATTCCCCTAGGTCTCTAGTTTTCAGAAATGCACAGGTTTGGTAGGTTTCCCTAGGTGGCGGCTGAGCTACAAGCCAAAATCTACAGGTAGGCACTTTGCAAAAAACACCTCTGTTTTCCTTCACAAATTTGGATGTGTCCACGTTGCGCTTTGGGGCTTTTCCTGTCGCGGGCGCTAGGCCTACCCACACAAGTGAGGTATCATTTTTATCAGGAGACGTGGGGGAACGCTGGGTGGAAAGAAATTTGTGGCTCCTCTCAGATTCCAGAACTTTCTGCCACAGAAATGTGAGGAACATGTGTTTTTTTAGCCAAATTTTGAGGTTTGCAAAGGATTCTGGGTAACAGAACCTGGTCAAAGCCCCACAAGTCACCCCATCTTGGATTCCCCTAGGTCTCTAGTTTTAAAAAATGCACAGGTTTGGTAGGTTTCCCTAGGTGCCGGCTGAGCTAGAGGCCAAAATCTACAGGTAGGCACTTTGCAAAAAACAGCTCTGTTTTCTTTCAAAAAATGGGATGTGTACACGTTTTGTTTTGGGATGTTTTCTGTCGCGGGCGCTAGGCCTACCCACACAAGTGAGGTATCATTTTTATCAGGAGATGTGGGGGAACGCTGGGTGGAAGGACATTTGTGGCTCCTCTCAGATTCCAGAACTTTCTGCTACAGAAATGTGAGGAAAATGTGTTTTTTTAGCCAAATTCTGAGGTTTGCAAAGGATTCTGGGTAACAGAACCTGGTAGAGCCCCACAAGTCAACCCATCTTGGATTCCCCTCGGTCTCTAGTTTTCAAAAATGCACAGGTTCGGTAGGTTTCCCTAGGTGCGGGCTGAGCTAGAGGCCAAAATCTACAGGTAGGCACTTTGCAAAAAACAGCTCTGTTTTCTTTCAAAAAATGGGATGTGTCCACGTTTTGTTTTGGGGTGTTCTCTGTCGCGGCCGCTAGGCCTACCCACACAAGTGAGGTATCATTTTTATCGGGAGACTTGGGGCAACGCTGGGTGTAAGGAAATTTGAGGCTCCTCTCAGAATCCAGAACTTTCTGCCACAGAAATGTGAGGAACATGTGTTTCTTTAGCCACATTTTGAGGTTTGCAAAGGATTCTGGGTAACAGAACCTGGTCCGAGCCACACAAGTCACCCCATCTTGGATTCCCCTAGGTCTCTAGTTTTCAGCAATGCACAGGTTTGGTAGGTTTCCCTAGGTGGCGGCTGAGCTACAAGCCAAAATCTACAGGTAGGCACTTTGCAAAAAACACCTCTGTTTTCCTTCACAAATTTGGATGTGTCCACGTTGCGCTTTGGGGCTTTTCCTGTCGCGGGCGCTAGGCCTACCCACACAAGTGAGGTATCATTTTTATCGGGAGACATGGGGGAACGCTGGGTGGAAGGAAATTTGTGGCTCCTCTCAGATTCCAGAACTTTCTGCCACAGAAATGTTAGGAACATGTGTTTTTTTAGCCAAATTTTGAGGTTTGCAAAGGATTCTGGGTAACAGAACCTGGTCCGAACCACACAAGTCACCCCATCTTGGATTCCCCTAGGTCTCTAGTTTTCAGAAATGCACTGGTTTGGTAGGTTTCCCTAGGTGGCGGCTGAGTTACAAGCCAAAATCTACAGGTAGGCACTTTGCAAAAAACACCTCTGTTTTCCTTCACAAATTTGGATGTGTCCACGTTGCGCTTTGGGGCTTTTCCTGTCGCGGGCGCTAGGCCTACCCACACAAGTGAGGTATCATTTTTATCGGGAGACGTGGGGGAACGCTGGGTGGAAGGAAATTTGTGGCTCCTCTCAGATTCCAGAACTTTCTGCCACAGAAATGTGAGGAACATGTGTTTTTTTAGCCAAATTTTGAGGTTTGCAAAGGATTCTGGGTAACAGAACCTGATCCGAGCCACACAAGTCACCCCAACTTGGATTCCCCTAGGTCTCTAGTTTTCAGAAATGCACAGGTTTGGTAGGTTTCCCTAGGTGGCGGCTGAGCTACAGGCCAAAATCTACAGGTAGGCACTTTGCAAAAAACACCTCTGTTTTCCTTCACAAATTTGGATGAGTCCACGTTGCGCTTTGGGGCGTTTCCTGTCGCGGGCGCTAGGCCTACCCACACAAGTGAGGTATCATTTTTATCGGGAGACGTGGGGGAACGCTGGGTGGAAAGAAATTTGTGGCTCCTCTCAGATTCCAGAACTTTCTGCCACAGAAATGTGAGGAACATGTATTTTTTTAGCCAAATTTTGAGGTTTGCAAAGGATTCTGGGTAACAGAACCTGGTCCCAGCCACACAAGTCACCCCAACTTGGATTCCCCTAGGTCTCTAGTTTTCAGAAATGCACAGGTTTGGTAGGTTTCCCTAGGTGGCGGCTGAGCTACAAGCCAAAATCTACAGGTAGGCACTTTGCAAAAAACACCTCTGTTTTCCTTCACAAATTTGGATGTGTCCACGTTGCGCTTTGGGGCTTTTCCTGTCGCGGGCGCTAGGCCTACCCACACAAGTGAGGTATCATTTTTATCAGGAGACGTGGGGGAACGCTGGGTGGAAAGAAATTTGTGGCTCCTCTCAGATTCCAGAACTTTCTGCCACAGAAATGTGAGGAACATGTGTTTTTTTAGCCAAATTTTGAGGTTTGCAAAGGATTCTGGGTAACAGAACCTGGTCAAAGCCCCACAAGTCACCCCATCTTGGATTCCCCTAGGTCTCTAGTTTTAAAAAATGCACAGGTTTGGTAGGTTTCCCTAGGTGCCGGCTGAGCTAGAGGCCAAAATCTACAGGTAGGCACTTTGCAAAAAACAGCTCTGTTTTCTTTAAAAAAATGGGATGTGTCCACGTTTTGTTTTGGGGTGTCTTCTGTCGCGGCCGCTAGGCCTACCCACACAAGTGAGGTATCATTTTTATCGGGAGACTTGGGGCAACGCTGGGTGTAAGGAAATTTGTGGCTCCTCTCAGATTCCAGAACTTTCTGTCACCGAAATGTGAGGAAAATGTGTTTTTTTAGCCAAATTCTGAGGTTTGCAAAGGATTCTGGGTAACAGAACCTGATCAGAGCCCCACAAGTCAACCCATCTTGGATTTCCCTCGGTCTCTAGTTTTAAAAAATGCACAGGTTTGGTAGGTTTCCCTAGGTGCGGGCTGAGCTAGAGGCCAAAATCTACAGGTAGGCACTTTGCAAAAAACAGCTCTGTTTTCTTTCAAAAAATGGGATGTGTCCACGTTTTGTTTTGGGGTGTTTTCTGTCGCGGGCGCTAGGCCTACCCACACAAGTGAGGTATCATTTTTATCAGGAGATGTGGGGGAACGCTGGGTGGAAGGAAATTTGTGGCTCCTCTCAGATTCCAGAACTTTCTGCCACAGAAATGTGAGGAACATGTGTTTTTTTAGCCAAATTTTGAGGTTTGCAAAGGATTCTGGGTAACAGAACCTGGTCCAAGCCACACACGTCACCCCATCTTGGATTCCCCTAGGTCTCTAGTTTTCAGAAATGCACAGGTTTGGTAAGTTTCCCTAGGTGGCGGCTGAGCTACAAGCCAAAATCTACAGGTAGGCACTTTGCAAAAAACACCTCTGTTTTCCTTCACAAATTTGGATGTGTCCACGTTGTGCTTTGGGGCTTTTCCTGTCGCGGGCGCTAGGCCTACCCACACAAGTGAGGTATCATTTTTATCGGGAGACATGGGGGAACGCTGGCTGGAAGGAAATTTGTGGCTCCTCTCAGATTCCAGAACTTTCTGCCACAGAAATGTGAGGAACATGTGTTTTTTTAGCCAAATTTTGAGGTTTGTAAAGGATTCTGGGTAACAGAACCTGGTCCGAGCCACACAAGTCACCCCATCTTGGATTCCCCCTAGGTCTCTAGTTTTCAGAAATGCACAGGTTTTGTAGGTTTCCCTAGGTGGCGGCTGAGCTACAAGCCAAAATCTACAGGTAGGCACTTTGCAAAAAACACCTCTGTTTTCCTTCACAAATCTGGATGTGTCCACGTTGCGCTTTGGGGCTTTTCCAGTCGCGGGCGCTAGGCCTACCCACACAAGTGAGGTATCATTTTTATCGGGAGACGTGGGGGAACGTTGGGTGGAAAGGAATTTGTGGCTCCTCTCAGATTCCAGAACTTTCTGCCACAGAAATGTGAGGAACATGTATTTTTTTAGCCAAATTTTGAGGTTTGCAAAGGATTCTGGGTAACAGAACCTGGTCCCAGCCACACAAGTCACCCCAACTTGGATTCCCCTAGGTGTCTAGTTTTCAGAAATGCACAGGTTTGGTAGGTTTCCCTAGGTGGCGGCTGAGCTACAAGCCAAAATCTACAGGTAGGCACTTTGCAAAAATCACCTCTGTTTTCCTTCACAAATTTGGATGTGTCCACGTTGCGCTTTGGGGTTTTTCCTGTTGTGGGCGCTAGGCCTACCCACACAAGTGAGGTATCATTTTTATCAGGAGACGTGGGGGAACGCTGGGTGGAAGGAAATTTGTGGCTCCTCCCAGATTCCAGAACTTTCTGCCACAGAAATGTGAGGAACATGTGTTTTTTTAGCCAAATTTTGAGGTTTGCAAAGGATTCTGGGTAACAGAACCTGATCCGAGCCACACAAGTCACCCCATCTTGGATTCCCCTAGATCTCTAGTTTTCAGAAATGCACAGGTTTGGTAGGTTTCCCTAGGTGGCGGCAGAGCTACAGGCCAAAATCTACAGGTAGGCACTTTGCAAAAAACACCTCTGTTTTCCTTCACAAATTTGGATGTGTCCACGTTGCGCTTTGGGGCGTTTCCTGTCGCGGGCGCTAGGCCTACCCACACAAGTGAGGTATCATTTTTATCGGGAGACGTGGGGGAACGCTGGGTGGAAAGAAATTTGTGGCTCCTCTCAGATTCCAGAACTTTCTGCCACAGAAATGTGAGGAACATGTATTTTTTTAGCCAAATTATGAGGTTTGCAAAGGATTCTGGGTAACAGAACCTGGTCCCAGCCACACAAGTCACCCCAACTTGGATTCCCCTAGGTGTCTAGTTTTCAGAAATGCACAGGTTTGGTAGGTTTCCCTAGGTGGCGGCTGAGCTACAAGCCAAAATCTACAGGTAGGCACTTTGCAAAAAACACCTCTGTTTTCCTTCACAAATTTGGATGTGTCCACGTTGCGCTTTGGGGCTTTTCCTGTTGTGGGCGCTAGGCCTACCCACACAAGTGAGGTATCATTTTTATCAGGAGACGTGGGGGAACGCTGGGTGGAAGGAAATTTGTGGCTCCTCCCAGATTCTAGAACTTTCTGCCACAGAAATGTGAGGAACATGTATTTCTTTAGCCAAATTTTGAGGTTTGCAAAGGATTCTGGGTAACAGAACCTGGTCCGAGCCACACAAGTCACCCCAACTTGGATTCCCCTAGGTCTCTAGTTTTCAGAAATGCACAGGTTTGGTAGGTTTCCCTAGGTGGCGGCTGAGCTACAAACCAAAATCTACAGGTAGGCACTTTGCAAAAAACACCTCTGTTTTCCTTCACAAATTTGGATGTGTCCACGTTGCGCTTTGGGGCTTTTCCTGTCGCGGGCGCTAGGCCTACCCACACAAGTGAGGTATCATTTTTATCAGGAGATGTGGGGGAACGCTGGGTGGAAGGAAATTTGTGGCTCCTCTCAGATTCCAGAACTTTCTGCCACAGAAATGTGAGGAACATGTGTTTTTTTAGCCAAATTTTGAGGTTTGCAAAGGATTCTGGGTAACAGAACCTGGTCCAAGCCACACACGTCACCCCATCTTGGATTCCCCTAGGTCTCTAGTTTTCAGAAATGCACAGGTTTGGTAGGTTTCCCTAGGTGGCGGCTGAGCTACAAGCCAAAATCTACAGGTAGGCACTTTGCAAAAAACACCTCTGTTTTCCTTCACAAATTTGGATGTGTCCACGTTGCGCTTTGGGGCTTTTCCTGTCGCGGGCGCTAGGCCTACCCACACAAGTGAGGTATCATTTTTATCGGGAGACATGGGGGAACGCTGGGTGGAAGGAAATTTGTGGCTCCTCTCAGATTCCAGAACTTTCTGCCACAGAAATGTGAGGAACATGTGTTTTTTTAGCCAAATTTTGAGGTTTGTAAAGGATTCTGGGTAACAGAACCTGGTCCGAGCCACACAAGTCACCCCATCTTGGATTCCCCTAGGTCTCTAGTTTTCAGAAATGCACAGGTTTGGTAGGTTTCCCTAGGTGGCGGCTGAGCTACAAGCCAAAATCTACAGGTAGGCACTTTGCAAAAAACACCTCTGTTTTCCTTCACAAATCTGGATGTGTCCACGTTGCGCTTTGGGGCTTTTCCAGTCGCGGGCGCTAGGCCTACCCACACAAGTGAGGTATCATTTTTATCGGGAGACGTGGGGGAACGCTGGGTGGAAGGAAATTTGTGGCTCCTCTCAGATTCCAGAACTTTCTGCCACAGAAATGTTAGGAACATGTGTTTTTTTAGCCAAATTTTGAGGTTTGCAAAGGATTCTGGGTAACAGAACCTGGTCCGAGCCACACAAGTCACCCCATCTTGGATTCCCCTAGGTCTCTAGTTTTCAGAAATGCACAGGTTTGGTAGGTTTCCCTAGGTGGCGGCTGAGCTACAAGCCAAAATCTACAGGTAGGCTCTTTGCAAAAAACACCTCTGTTTTCCTTCACAAATTTGGATGTGTCCAGTTGCGCTTTGGGGCTTTTCCTGTCGCGGGCGCTAGGCCTACCCACACAAGTGATGTATCACTTTTATCGGGAGACGTGGGGGAACGCTGGGTGGAAGGAAATTTGTGGATCCTCTCAGATTCCAGAACTTTCTGCCACAGAAATTTGAGGAACATGTGTTTTTCTAGCCAAATTTTGAGGTTTGCAAAGGATTCTGGGTAACAGAACCTGATCCGAGCCACACAAGTCACCCCATCTTGGATTCCCCTAGGTCTCTAGTTTTCAGAAATGCACAGGTTTGGTAGGTTTCGCTAGGTGGCGGCTGAGCTACAGGCCAAAATCTACAGGTAGGCACTTTGCAAAAAACACCTCTGTTTTCCTTCACAAATTTGGATGTGTCCACGTTGCGCTTTGGGGCTTTTCCTGTTGCGGGCGCTAGTCCTACCCACACAAGTGAGGTATCATTTTTATCGGGAGACGTGGGGGAACGCTGGGTGGAAGGAAATTTGTGGCTCCTCTTAGATTCTAGAACTTTCTGCCACAGAAATGTGAGGAACATGTATTTTTTTAGCCAAATTTCGAGGGTTTGCAAAGGATTCTGGGTAACAGAACCTGGTCCCAGCCACACAAGTCACCCCAACTTGGATTCCCCTAGGTCTCTAGTTTTCAGAAATGCACAGGTTTGGTAGGTTTCCCTAGGTGGCGGCTGAGCTACAAGCCAAAATCTACAGGTAGGCACTTTGCAAAAAACACCTCTGTTTTCCTTCACAAATTTGGATGTGTCCACGTTGCGCTTTGGGGCTTTTCCTGTCGCGGGCGCTAGGCCTACCCACACAAGTGAGGAATCATTTTTATCGGGAGACATGGGGGAACGCTGGGTGGAAGGAAATTTGTGGCTCCTCTCAGATTCCAGAACTTCTGCCACAGAAATGTGAGGAACATGTGTTTTTTTAGCCAAATTTTGAGGTTTGCAAAGGATTCTGGGTAACAGAACCTGGTCCGAGCCACACAAGTCACCCCATCTTGGATTCCCCTAGGTCTCTAGTTTTCAGAAATGCACAGGTTTGGTAGGTTTCCCTAGGTGGCGGCTGAGCTACAGGCCAAAATCTACAGGTAGGCACTTTGCAAAAAACACCTCTGTTTTCCTTCACAAATCTGGATGTGTCCACGTTGCGCTTTTGGGCTTTTCCAGTCGCGGGCACTAGGCCTACCCACACAAGTGAGGTATCATTTTTATCGGGAGACGTGGGGGAACGCTGGGTTGAAGGAAATTTGTGGCTCCTCTCAGATTCCAGAACTTTCTGCCACAGAAATGTTAGGAACATGTGTTTTTTTAGCCAAATTTTGAGTTTTGCAAAGAATTCTGGGTAACAGAACCTGGTCCGAACCACACAAGTCACCCCATCTTGGATTCCCCTAGGTCTCTAGTTTTCAGAAATGCACAGGTTTGGTAGGTTTCCCTAGGTGGCGGCTGAGCTACAAGCCAAAATCTACAGGTAGGCACTTTGCAAAAAACACCTCTGTTTTCCTTCACAAATTTGGATGTGTCCAAGTTGCGCTTTTGGGCTTTTCCAGTCGCGGGCGCTAGGCCTACCCACACAAGTGAGGTATCATTTTTATCGGGAGACATGGGGGAACGCTGGGTGGAAGGAAATTTGTGGCTCCTCTCAGATTCCAGAACTTTCTGCCACAGAAATGTGAGGAACATGTATTTTTTTAGCCAAATTTTGAGGTTTTGCAAAGGATTCTGGGTAACAGAACCTGGTCCCAGCCACACAAGTCACACCAACTTGGATTCCCCTAGGTCTCTAGTTTTCAGAAATGCACAGGTTTGGTAGGTTTCCCTAGGTGGCGGCTGAGCTACAAGCCAAAATCTACAGGTAGACACTTTTCAAAAAACACCTATGTTTTTTTTCACAAATTTGGATGTGTCCACGTTGCGCTTTGGGGCTTCTCCTGTCGCGGGCGCTAGGCCTACCCACACAAGTGAGGTATCATTTTTATCGGGAGACATGGGGGAACGCTGGGTAGAAGGAAATTTGTGGCTCCTCTTAGATTCCAGAACTTCTGCCACAGAAATGTGAGGAACATGTGTTTTTTTAGCCAAATTTTGAGGTTTGCAAAGGATTCTGGGTAACAGAACCTGGTCCGAGCCACACAAGTCACCCCATCTTGGATTCCCCTAGGTCTCTAGTTTTCAGAAATGCACAGGTTTGGTAGGTTTCCCTAGGTGGCGGCTGAGCTACAAGCCAAAATCTACAGGTAGGCTCTTTGCAAAAAACACCTCTGTTTTCCTTCACAAATTTGGATGTGTCCACATTGCGCTTTGGGGCTTTTCCTGTCGCGGGCGCTAGGCCTACCCACACAAGTGAGGTATCACTTTTATCGGGAGACGTGGGGGAACGCTGGGTGGAAGGAAATTTGTGGATCCTCTCAGATTCCAGAACTTTCTGCCACAGAAATTTGAGGAACATGTGTTTTTCTAGCCAAATTTTGAGGTTTGCAAAGGATTCTGGGTAACAGAACCTGATCCGAGCCACACAAGTCACCCCATCTTGGATTCCCTGAGGTCTCTAGTTTTCAGAAATGCACAGGTTTGGTAGCTTTCCCTAGGTGGCGGCTGAGCTACAGGCCAAAATCTACAGGTAGGCACTTTGCAAAAAACACCTCTGTTTTCCTTCACAAATTTGGATGTGTCCACGTTGCGCTTTGGGGCTTTTCCTGTCGCGGGCGCTAGGCCTACCCACACAAGTGAGGTATCATTTTTATCGGGAGACGTGGGGGAACGCTGGGTGGAAAGAAATTTGTGGCTCCTCTCAGATTCTAGAACTTTCTGCCACAGAAATGTGAGGAACATGTATTTTTTTAGCCAAATTTTGAGGTTTTGCAAAGGATTCTGGGTAACAGAACCTGGTCCGAGCCACACAAGTCACCCCATCTTGGATTCCCCTAGGTCTCTAGTTTTCAGAAATGCACAGGTTTGGTAGGTTTCCCTAGGTGGCGGCTGAGCTACAAGCCAAAATCTACAGGTAGTCACTTTGCAAAAAACACCTCTGTTTTCCTTCACAAATCTGGATGTGTACACGTTGCGCTTTGGGGCTTTTCCAGTCGCCGGCGCTAGGCCTACCCACACAAGTGAGGTATAATTTTTATCGGGAGACGTGGGGGAACGCTGGGTGGAAGGAAATTTGTGGCTCCTCTCAGATTCCAGAACTTTCTGCCACAGAAATGTTAGGAACATGTGCTTTTTTAGCCAAATTTTGAGGTTTGCAAAGGATTCTGGGTAACAGAACCTGGTCCGAGCCACACAAGTCACCCCATCTTGGATTCCCCTAGGTCTCTAGTTTTCAGAAATGCACAGGTTTGGTAGGTTTCCCTAGGTGGCGGCTGAGCTACAAGCCAAAATCTACAGGTAGGCTCTTTGCAAAAAACACCTCTGTTTTCCTTCACAAATTTGGATGTGTCCAGTTGCGCTTTGGGGCTTTTCCTGTCGCGGGCGCTAGGCCTACCCACACAAGTGATGTATCACTTTTATCGGGAGACGTGGGGGAACGCTGGGTGGAAGGAAATTTGTGGATCCTCTCAGATTCCAGAACTTTCTGCCACAGAAATTTGAGGAACATGTGTTTTTCTAGCCAAATTTTGAGGTTTGCAAAGGATTCTGGGTAACAGAACCTGATCCGAGCCACACAAGTCACCCCATCTTGGATTCCCCTAGGTCTCTAGTTTTCAGAAATGCACAGGTTTGGTAGGTTTCGCTAGGTGGCGGCTGAGCTACAGGCCAAAATCTACAGGTAGGCACTTTGCAAAAAACACCTCTGTTTTCCTTCACAAATTTGGATGTGTCCACGTTGCGCTTTGGGGCTTTTCCTGTCGCGGGCGCTAGTCCTACCCACACAAGTGAGGTATCATTTTTATCGGGAGACGTGGGGGAACGCTGGGTGGAAGGAAATTTGTGGCTCCTCTCAGATTCTAGAACTTTCTGCCACAGAAATGTGAGGAACATGTATTTTTTTAGCCAAATTTCGAGGGTTTGCAAAGGATTCTGGGTAACAGAACCTGGTCCCAGCCACACAAGTCACCCCAACTTGGATTCCCCTAGGTCTCTAGTTTTCAGAAATGCACAGGTTTGGTAGGTTTCCCTAGGTGGCGGCTGAGCTACAAGCCAAAATCTACAGGTAGGCACTTTGCAAAAAACACCTCTGTTTTCCTTCACAAATTTGGAGGTGTCCACGTTGCGCTTTGGGGCTTTTCCTGTCGCGGGCGCTAGGCCTACCCACACAAGTGAGGTATCATTTTTATCGGGAGACATGGGGGAACGCTGGGTGGAAGGAAATTTGTGGCTCCTCTCAGATTCCAGAACTTCTGCCACAGAAATGTGAGGAACATGTGTTTTTTTAGCCAAATTTTGAGGTTTGCAAAGGATTCTGGGTAACAGAACCTGGTCCGAGCCACACAAGTCACCCCATCTTGGATTCCCCTAGGTCTCTAGTTTTCAGAAATGCACAGGTTTGGTAGGTTTCCCTAGGTGGCGGCTGAGCTACTGGCCAAAATCTACAGGTAGGCACTTTGCAAAAAACACCTCTGTTTTCCTTCACAAATTTGGATGTGTCCACGTTGCGCTTTGGGGCGTTTCCTGTCGCGGGCGATAGGCCTACCCACACAAGTGAGGTATCATTTTTATCGGGAGACGTGGGGGAACGCTGGGTGGAAAGAGATTTGTGGCTCCTCTCAGATTCCAGAACTTTCTGCCACAGAAATGTAAGGAACATGTATTTTTTTAGCCAAATTTTGAGGTTTGCAAAGGATTCTGGGTAACAGAACCTGGTCCCAGCCACACAAGTCACCCCAACTTGGATTCCCCTAGGTCTCTAGTTTTCAGAAATGCACAGGTTTGGTAGGTTTCCCTAGGTGGCGGCTGAGCTACAAGCCAAAATCTACAGGTAGGCACTTTGCAAAAAACACCTCTGTTTTCCTTCACAAATTTGGATGTGTCCACGTTGCGCTTTGGGGCTTCTCCTGTCGCGGGCGCTAGGCCTACCCACACAAGTGAGGTATCATTTTTATCGGGAGACGTGGGGGAACGCTGGGTGGAAGGAAATTTGTGGCTCCTCTCAGATTCCAGAACTTTCTGCCACAGAAATGTGAGGAACATGTGTTTTTTTAGCCAAATTTTGAGGTTTGCTAAGGATTCTGGGTAACAGAACCTGATCCGAGCCACACAAGTCACCCCATCTTGGATTCCCCTAGGTCTCTAGTTTTCAGAAATGCACAGGTTTGGTAGGTTTCCCTAGGTGGCGGCTGAGCTACAGGCCAAAATCTACAGGTAGGCACTTTGCAAAAAACACCTCTGTTTTCCTTCACAAATTTGGATGTGTCCACGTTGCGCTTTGGGGCGTTTCCTGTCGCGGGCGATAG
The DNA here is from genome assembly GCF_031143425.1 of Pleurodeles waltl. Taxonomy (NCBI): domain Eukaryota; kingdom Metazoa; phylum Chordata; class Amphibia; order Caudata; family Salamandridae; genus Pleurodeles; species Pleurodeles waltl. Next base: position 312,141,261 of record NC_090438.1, read on the forward strand.
GCCTACCCACACAAGTGAGGTATCATTTTTATCGGGAGACGTGGGGGAACGCTGGGTGGAAAGAAATTTGTGGCTCCTCTCAGATTCCAGAACTTTCTGCCACAGAAATGTAAGGAACATGTATTTTTTTAGCCAAATTTTGAGGTTTGCAAAGGATTCTGGGTAACAGAACCTGGTCCCAGCCACACAAGTCACCCCAATTTGGATTCCCCTAGGTCTCTAGTTTTCAGAAATGCACAGGTTTGGTAGGTTTCCCTAGGTGGCGGCTGAGCTACAAGCCAAAATCTACAGGTAGGCACTTTGCAAAAAACACCTCTGTTTTCCTTCACAAATTTGGATGTGTCCACGTTGCGCTTTGGGGCTTTTCCTGTCGCGGGCGCTAGGCCTACCCACACAAGTGAGGTATCATTTTTATCAGGAGACGTGGGGGAACGCTGGGTGGAAGGAAATTGGTGGCTCCTCCCAGATTCCAGAACTTTCTGCCACAGAAATGTGAGGAACATGTATTTTTTTAGCCAAATTTTGAGGTTTGCAAAGGATTCTGGGTAACAGAACCTGGTCCGAGCCACACAAGTCACCCCAACTTGGATTCCCCTAGGTCTCTAGTTTTCAGAAATGCACAGGTTTGGTAGGTTTCCCTAGGTGGCGGCTGAGCTACAAACCAAAATCTACAGGTAGGCACTTTGCAAAAAACACCTCTGTTTTCCTTCACAAATTTGGATGTGTCCACGTTGCGCTTTGGGGCTTTTCCTGTCGCGGGCGCTAGGCCTACCACACAAGTGAGGTATCATTTTTATCAGGAGATGTGGGGGAACGCTGGGTGGAAGGAAATTTGTGGCTCCTCTCAGATTCCAGAACTTTCTGCCACAGAAATGTGAGGAACATGTGTTTTTTTAGCCAAATTTTGAGGTTTGCAAAGGATTCTGGGTAACAGAACCTGGTCCAAGCCACACACGTCACCCCATCTTGGATTCCCCTAGGTCTCTAGTTTTCAGAAATGCACAGGTTTGGTAGGTTTCCCTAGGTGGCGGCTGAGCTACAAGCCAAAATCTACAGGTAGGCACTTTGCAAAAAACACCTCTGTTTTCCTTTACAAATTTGGATGTGTCCACGTTGCGCTTTGGGGCTTTTCCTGTCGCGGGCGCTAGGCCTACCCACACAAGTGAGGTATCATTTTTATCGGGAGACATGGGGGAACGCTGGGTGGAAGGAAATTTGTGGCTCCTCTCAGATTCCAGAACTTTCTGCCACAGAAATGTGAGGAACATGTGTTTTTTTAGCCATATTTTGAGGTTTGTAAAGGATTCTGGGTAACAGAACCTGGTCCGAGCCACACAAGTCACCCCATCTTGGATTCCCCTAGGTCTCTAGTTTTCAGAAATGCACAGGTTTGGTAGGTTTCCCTAGGTGGCGGCTGAGTTACAAGCCAAAATCTACAGGTAGGCACTTTGCAAAAAACACCTCTGTTTTCCTTCACAAATTTGGATGTGTCCAAGTTGCGCTTTTGGGCTTTTCCAGTCGCAGGCGCTAGGCCTACCCACACAAGTGAGGTATCATTTTTATCGGGAGACATGGGGGAACGCTGGGTGGAAGGAAATTTGTGGCTCCTTTCAGATTCCAGAACTTCTGCCACAGAAATGTGAGGAACATGTGTTTTTTTAGCCAAATTTTGAGGTTTGCAAAGGATTCTGGGTAACAGAACCTGGTCCGAGCTGCACAAGTCACCCCATCTTGGATTCCCCTAGGTCTCTAGTTTTCAGAAATGCACAGGTTTGGTAGGTTTCCCTAGGTGGCGGCTGAGCTACAAGCCAAAATCTACAGGTAGGCTCTTTGCAAAAAACACCTCTGTTTTCCTTCACAAATTTGGATGTGTCCACATTGCGCTTTGGGGCTTTTCCTGTCGCGGGCGCTAGGCCTACCCACACAAGTGAGGTATCACTTTTATCGGGAGACGTGGGGGAACGCTGGGTGGAAGGAAATTTGTGGATCCTCTCAGATTCCAGAACTTTCTGCCACAGAAATTTGAGGAACATGTGTTTTTCTAGCCAAATTTTGAGGTTTGCAAAGGATTCTGGGTAACAGAACCTGATCCGAGCCACACAAGTCACCCCATCTTGGATTCCCCTAGGTCTCTAGTTTTCAGAAATGCACAGGTTTGGTAGGTTTCCCTAGGTGGCGGCTGAGCTACAGGCCAAAATCTACAGGTAGGCACTTTGCAAAAAACACCTCTGTTTTCCTTCACAAATTTGGATGTGTCCACGTTGCGCTTTGGGGCTTTTCCTGTCGCGGGCGCTAGGCCTACCCACACAAGTGAGGTATCATTTTTATCGGGAGACGTGGGGGAACGCTGGGTGGAAAGAAATTTGTGGCTCCTCTCAGATTCTAGAACTTTCTGCCACAGAAATGTGAGGAACATGTATTTTTTTAGCCAAATTTTGAGGTTTTGCAAAGGATTCTGGGTAACAGAACCTGGTCCGAGCCACACAAGTCACCCCATCTTGGATTCCCCTAGGTCTCTAGTTTTCAGAAATGCACAGGTTTGGTAGGTTTCCCTAGGTGGCGGCTGAGCTACAAGCCAAAATCTACAGGTAGGCACTTTGCAAAAAACACCTCTGTTTTCCTTCACAAATCTGGATGTGTCCACGTTGCGCTTTGGGGCTTTTCCAGTCGCCGCGCTAGGCCTACCCACACAAGTGAGGTATCATTTTTATCGGGAGACGTGGGGGAACGCTGGGTGGAAGGAAATTTGTGGCTCCTCTCAGATTCCAGAACTTTCTGCCACAGAAATGTTAGGAACATGTGTTTTTTTAGCCAAATTTTGAGGTTTGCAAAGAATTCTGGGTAACAGAACCTGGTCCGAGCCACACAAGTCACCCCATCTTGGATTCCCCTAGGTCTCTAGTTTTCAGAAATGCACAGGTTTGGTAGGTTTCCCTAGGTGGCGGCTGAGCTACAAGCCAAAATCTACAGGTAGGCACTTTGCAAAAAACACCTCTGTTTTCCTTCACAAATTTGGATGTGTCCAAGTTGCGCTTTTGGGCTTTTCCAGTCGCGGGCGCTAGGCCTACCCACACAAGTGAGGTATCATTTTTATCGGGAGACATGGGGGAACGCTGGGTGGAAGGAAATTTGTGGCTCCTCTCAGATTCCAGAACTTTCTGCCACAGAAATGTGAGGAACATGTATTTTTTTAGCCAAATTTTGAGGTTTTGCAAAGGATTCTGGGTAACAGAACCTGGTCCCAGCCACACAAGTCACACCAACTTGGATTCCCCTAGGTCTCTAGTTTTCAGAAATGCACAGGTTTGGTAGGTTTCCCTAGGTGGCGGCTGAGCTACAAGCCAAAATCTACAGGTAGGCACTTTGCAAAAAACACCTCTGTTTTTTTTCACAAATTTGGATGTGTCCACGTTGCGCTTTGGGGCTTTTCCTGTCGCGGGCGCTAGGCCTACCCACACAAGTGAGGTATCATTTTTATCGGGAGACATGGGGGAACGCTGGGTAGAAGGAAATTTGTGGCTCCTCTTAGATTCCAGAACTTCTGCCACAGAAATGTGAGGAACATGTGTTTTTTTAGCCAAATTTTGAGGTTTGCAAAGGATTCTGGGTAACAGAACCTGGTCCGAGCCACACAAGTCACCCCATCTTGGATTCCCCTAGGTCTCTAGTTTTCAGAAATGCACAGGTTTGGTAGGTTTCCCTTGGTGGCGGCTGAGCTACAAGCCAAAATCTACAGGTAGGCTCTTTGCAAAAAACACCTCTGTTTTCCTTCACAAATTTGGATGTGTCCACATTGCGCTTTGGGGCTTTTCCTGTCGCGGGCGCTAGGCCTACCCACACAAGTGAGGTATCACTTTTATCGGGAGACGTGGGGGAACGCTGGGTGGAAGGAAATTTGTGGATCCTCTCAGATTCCAGAACTTTCTGCCACAGAAATTTGAGGAACATGTGTTTTTCTAGCCAAATTTTGAGGTTTGCAAAGGATTCTGGGTAACAGAACCTGATCCGAGCCACACAAGTCACCCCATCTTGGATTCCCCTAGGTCTCTAGTTTTCAGAAATGCACAGGTTTGGTAGCTTTCCCTAGGTGGCGGCTGAGCTACAAGCCAAAATCTACAGGTAGGCACTTTGCAAAAAACACCTCTGTTTTCCTTTACAAATTTGGATGTGTCCACGTTGCGCTTTGGGGCTTTTCCTGTCGCGGGCGCTAGGCCTACCCACACAAGTGAGGTATCATTTTTATCGGGAGACATGGGGGAACGCTGGGTGGAAGGAAATTTGTGGCTCCTCTCAGATTCCAGAACTTTCTGCCACAGAAATGTGAGGAACATGTGTTTTTTTAGCCATATTTTGAGGTTTGTAAAGGATTCTGGGTAACAGAACCTGGTCCGAGCCACACAAGTCACCCCATCTTGGATTCCCCTAGGTCTCTAGTTTTCAGAAATGCACAGGTTTGGTAGGTTTCCCTAGGTGGCGGCTGAGTTACAAGCCAAAATCTACAGGTAGGCACTTTGCAAAAAACACCTCTGTTTTCCTTCACAAATTTGGATGTGTCCAAGTTGCGCTTTTGGGCTTTTCCAGTCGCGGGCGCTAGGCCTACCCACACAAGTGAGGTATCATTTTTATCGGGAGACATGGGGGAACGCTGGGTGGAAGGAAATTTGTGGCTCCTCTCAGATTCCAGAACTTCTGCCACAGAAATGTGAGGAACATGTGTTTTTTTAGCCAAATTTTGAGGTTTGCAAAGGATTCTGGGTAACAGAACCTGGTCCGAGCTGCACAAGTCACCCCATCTTGGATTCCCCTAGGTCTCTAGTTTTCAGAAATGCACAGGTTTGGTAGGTTTCCCTAGGTGGCGGCTGAGCTACAAGCCAAAATCTACAGGTAGGCTCTTTGCAAAAAAAACCTCTGTTTTCCTTCACAAATTTGGATGTGTCCACATTGCGCTTTGGGGCTTTTCCTGTCGCGGGCGCTAGGCCTACCCACACAAGTGAGGTATCACTTTTATCAGGAGACGTGGGGGAACGCTGGGTGGAAGGAAATTTGTGGATCCTCTCAGATTCCAGAACTTTCTGCCACAGAAATTTGAGGAACATGTGTTTTTCTAGCCAAATTTTGAGGTTTGCAAAGGATTCTGGGTAACAGAACCTGATCCGAGCCACACAAGTCACCCCATCTTGGATTCCCCTAGGTCTCTAGTTTTCAGAAATGCACAGGTTTGGTAGCTTTCCCTAGGTGGCGGCTGAGCTACAGGCCAAAATCTACAGGTAGGCACTTTGCAAAAAACACCTCTGTTTTCCTTCACAAATTTGGATGTGTCCACGTTGCGCTTTGGGGCTTTTCCTGTCGCGGGCGCTAGGCCTACCCACACAAGTGAGGTATCATTTTTATCGGGAGACGTGGGGGAACGCTGGGTGGAAAGAAATTTGTGGCTCCTCTCAGATTCTAGAACTTTCTGCCACAGAAATGTGAGGAACATGTATTTTTTTAGCCAAATTTTGAGGTTTTGCAAAGGATTCTGGGTAACAGAACCTGGTCCGAGCCACACAAGTCACCCCATCTTGGATTCCCCTAGGTCTCTAGTTTTCAGAAATGCACAGGTTTGGTAGGTTTCCCTAGGTGGCGGCTGAGCTACAAGCCAAAATCTACAGGTAGGCACTTTGCAAAAAACACCTCTGTTTTCCTTCACAAATCTGGATGTGTCCACGTTGCGCTTTGGGGCTTTTCCAGTCGCCGCGCTAGGCCTACCCACACAAGTGAGGTATCATTTTTATCGGGAGACGTGGGGGAACGCTGGGTGGAAGGAAATTTGTGGCTCCTCTCAGATTCCAGAACTTTCTGCCACAGAAATGTTAGGAACATGTGTTTTTTTAGCCAAATTTTGAGGTTTGCAAAGAATTCTGGGTAACAGAACCTGGTCCGAACCACACAAGTCACCCCATCTTGGATTCCCCTAGGTCTCTAGTTTTCAGAAATGCACAGGTTTGGTAGGTTTCCCTAGGTGGCGGCTGAGCTACAAGCCAAAATCTACAGGTAGGCACTTTGTAAAAAACACCTCTGTTTTCCTTCACAAATTTGGATGTGTCCAAGTTGCGCTTTTGGGCTTTTCCAGTCGCGGGCGCTAGGCCTACCCACACAAGTGAGGTATCATTTTTATCGGGAGACATGGGGGAACGCTGGGTGGAAGGAAATTTGTGGCTCCTCTCAGATTCCAGAACTTTCTGCCACAGAAATGTGAGGAACATGTATTTTTTTAGCCAAATTTTGAGGTTTTGCAAAGGATTCTGGGTAACAGAACCTGGTCCCAGCCACACAAGTCACACCAACTTGGATTCCCCTAGGTCTCTAGTTTTCAGAAATGCACAGGTTTGGTAGGTTTCCCTAGGTGGCGGCTGAGCTACAAGCCAAAATCTACAGGTAGGCACTTTGCAAAAAACACCTATGTTTTTTTTCACAAATTTGGATGTGTCCACGTTGCGCTTTGGGGCTTTTCCTGTCGCGGGCGCTAGGCCTACCCACACAAGTGAGGTATAATTTTTATCGGGAGACATGGGGGAACGCTGGGTAGAAGTAAATTTGTGGCTCCTCTTAGATTCCAGAACTTCTGCCACAGAAATGTGAGGAACATGTGTTTTTTTAGCCAAATTTTGAGGTTTGCAAAGGATTCTGGGTAACAGAACCTGGTCCGAGCCACACAAGTCACCCCATCTTGGATTCCCCTAGGTCTCTAGTTTTCAGAAATGCACAGGTTTGGTAGGTTTCCCTAGGTGGCGGCTGAGCTACAAGCCAAAATCTACAGGTAGGCTCTTTGCAAAAAACACCTCTGTTTTCCTTCACAAATTTGGATGTGTCCACATTGCGCTTTGGGGCTTTTCCTGTCGCGGGCGCTAGGCCTACCCACACAAGTGAGGTATCACTTTTATCGGGAGACGTGGGGGAACGCTGGGTGGAAGGAAATTTGTGGATCCTCTCAGATTCCAGAACTTTCTGCCACAGAAATTTGAGGAACATGTGTTTTTCTAGCCAAATTTTGAGGTTTGCAAAGGATTCTGGGTAACAGAACCTGATCCGAGCCACACAAGTCACCCCATCTTGGATTCCCTGAGGTCTCTAGTTTTCAGAAATGCACAGGTTTGGTAGCTTTCCCTAGGTGGCGGCTGAGCTACAGGCCAAAATCTACAGGTAGGCACTTTGCAAAAAACACCTCTGTTTTCCTTCACAAATTTGGATGTGTCCACGTTGCGCTTTGGGGCTTTTCCTGTCGCGGGCGCTAGGCCTACCCACACAAGTGAGGTATCATTTTTATCGGGAGACGTGGGGGAACGCTGGGTGGAAAGAAATTTGTGGCTCCTCTCAGATTCTAGAACTTTCTGCCACAGAAATGTGAGGAACATGTATTTTTTTAGCCAAATTTTGAGGTTTTGCAAAGGATTCTGGGTAACAGAACCTGGTCCGAGCCACACAAGTCACCCCATCTTGGATTCCCCTAGGTCTCTAGTTTTCAGAAATGCACAGGTTTGGTAGGTTTCCCTAGGTGGCGGCTGAGCTACAAGCCAAAATCTACAGGTAGTCACTTTGCAAAAAACACCTCTGTTTTCCTTCACAAATCTGGATGTGTACACGTTGCGCTTTGGGGCTTTTCCAGTCGCCGGCGCTAGGCCTACCCACACAGGTGAGGTATCATTTTTATCGGGAGACGTGGGGGAACGCTGGGTGGAAGGAAATTTGTGGCTCCTCTCAGATTCCAGAACTTTCTGCCACAGAAATGTTAGGAACATGTGTTTTTTTAGCCAAATTTTGAGGTTTGCAAAGGATTCTGGGTAACAGAACCTGGTCCGAGCCACACAAGTCACCCCATCTTGGATTCCCCTAGGTCTCTAGTTTTCAGAAATGCACAGGTTTGGTAGGTTTCCCTAGGTGGCGGCTGAGCTACAAGCCAAAATCTACAGGTAGGCTCTTTGCAAAAAACACCTCTGTTTTCCTTCACAAATTTGGATGTGTCCAGTTGCGCTTTGGGGCTTTTCCTGTCGCGGGCGCTAGGCCTACCCACACAAGTGATGTATCACTTTTATCGGGAGACGTGGGGGAACGCTGGGTGGAAGGAAATTTGTGGATCCTCTCAGATTCCAGAACTTTCTGCCACAGAAATTTGAGGAACATGTGTTTTTCTAGCCAAATTTTGAGGTTTGCAAAGGATTCTGGGTAACAGAACCTGATCCGAGCCACACAAGTCACCCCATCTTGGATTCCCCTAGGTCTCTAGTTTTCAGAAATGCACAGGTTTGGTAGGTTTCGCTAGGTGGCGGCTGAGCTACAGGCCAAAATCTACAGGTAGGCACTTTGCAAAAAACACCTCTGTTTTCCTTCACAAATTTGGATGTGTCCACGTTGCGCTTTGGGGCTTTTCCTGTCGCGGGCGCTAGTCCTACCCACACAAGTGAGGTATCATTTTTATCGGGAGACGTGGGGGAACGCTGGGTGGAAGGAAATTTGTGGCTCCTCTCAGATTCTAGAACTTTCTGCCACAGAAATGTGAGGAACATGTATTTTTTTAGCCAAATTTCGAGGGTTTGCAAAGGATTCTGGGTAACAGAACCTGGTCCCAGCCACACAAGTCACCCCAACTTGGATTCCCCTAGGTCTCTAGTTTTCAGAAATGCACAGGTTTGGTAGGTTTCCCTAGGTGGCGGCTGAGCTACAAGCCAAAATCTACAGGTAGGCACTTTGCAAAAAACACCTCTGTTTTCCTTCACAAATTTGGAGGTGTCCACGTTGCGCTTTGGGGCTTTTCCTGTCGCGGGCGCTAGGCCTACCCACACAAGTGAGGTATCATTTTTATCGGGAGACATGGGGGAACGCTGGGTGGAAGGAAATTTGTGGCTCCTCTCAGATTCCAGAACTTCTGCCACAGAAATGTGAGGAACATGTGTTTTTTTAGCCAAATTTTGAGGTTTGCAAAGGATTCTGGGTAACAGAACCTGGTCCGAGCCACACAAGTCACCCCATCTTGGATTCCCCTAGGTCTCTAGTTTTCAGAAATGCACAGGTTTGGTAGGTTTCCCTAGGTCTCGGCTGAGCTACAAGCCAAAATCTACAGGTAGGCACTTTGCAAAAAACACCTCTGTTTTCCTTCACAAATCTGGATGTGTCCACGTTGCGCTTTGGGGCTTTTCCAGTCGCGGGCGCTAGGCCTACCCACACAAGTGAGGTATCATTTTTATCGGGAGACGTGGGGGAACGCTGGGTGGAAGGAAATTTGTGGCTCCTCTCAGATTCCAGAACTTTCTGCCACAGAAATGTTAGGAACATGTGTTTTTTTAGCCAAATTTTGAGGTTTGCAAAGGATTCTGGGTAACAGAACCTGGTCCGAACCACACAAGTCACCCCATCTTGGATTCCCCTAGGTCTCTAGTTTTCAGGAATGCACAGGTTTGGTAGGTTTCCCTAGGTGGCGGCTGAGCTACAAGCCAAAATCTACAGGTAGGCACTTTGCAAAAAACACCTCTGTTTTCCTTCACAAATTTGGATGTGTCCACGTTGCGCTTTGGGGCTTCTCCTGTCGCGGGCGTTAGGCCTACCCACACAAGTGAGGTATCATTTTTATCGGGAGACGTGGGGGAATGCTGGGTGGAAGGAAATTTGTGGCTCCTCTCAGATTCCAGAACTTTCTGCCACAGAAATGTGAGGAACATGTGTTTTTTTAGCCAAATTTTGAGGTTTGCTAAGGATTCTGGGTAACAGAACCTGATCCGAGCCACACAAGTCACCCCATCTTGGATTCCCCTAGGTCCCTAGTTTTCAGAAATGCACAGGTTTGGTAGGTTTCCCTAGGTGGCGGCTGAGCTACTGGCCAAAATCTACAGGTAGGCACTTTGCAAAAAACACCTCTGTTTTCCTTCACAAATTTGGATGTGTCCACGTTGCGCTTTGGGGCGTTTCCTGTCGCGGGCGATAGGCCTACCCACACAAGTGAGGTATCATTTTTATCGGGAGACGTGGGGGAACGCTGGGTGGAAAGAGATTTGTGGCTCCTCTCAGATTCCAGAACTTTCTGCCACAGAAATGTAAGGAACATGTATTTTTTTAGCCAAATTTTGAGGTTTGCAAAGGATTCTGGGTAACAGAACCTGGTCCCAGCCACACAAGTCACCCCAACTTGGATTCCCCTAGGTCTCTAGTTTTCAGAAATGCACAGGTTTGGTAGGTTTCCCTAGGTGGCGGCTGAGCTACAAGCCAAAATCTACAGGTAGGCACTTTGCAAAAAACACCTCTGTTTTCCTTCACAAATTTGGATGTGTCCACGTTGCGCTTTGGGGCTTCTCCTGTCGCGGGCGCTAGGCCTACCCACACAAGTGAGGTATCATTTTTATCGGGAGACGTGGGGGAACGCTGGGTGGAAGGAAATTTGTGGCTCCTCTCAGATTCCAGAACTTTCTGCCACAGAAATGTGAGGAACATGTGTTTTTTTAGCCAAATTTTGAGGTTTGCTAAGGATTCTGGGTAACAGAACCTGATCCGAGCCACACAAGTCACCCCATCTTGGATTCCCCTAGGTCTCTAGTTTTCAGAAATGCACAGGTTTGGTAGGTTTCCCTAGGTGGCGGCTGAGCTACAGGCCAAAATCTACAGGTAGGCACTTTGCAAAAAACACCTCTGTTTTCCTTCACAAATTTGGATGTGTCCACGTTGCGCTTTGGGGCGTTTCCTGTCGCGGGCGATAGGCCTACCCACACAAGTGAGGTATCATTTTTATCGGGAGACGTGGGGGAACGCTGGGTGGAAAGAAATTTGTGGCTCCTCTCAGATTCCAGAACTTTCTGCCACAGAAATGTAAGGAACATGTATTTTTTTAGCCAAATTTTGAGGTTTGCAAAGGATTCTGGGTAACAGAACCTGGTCCCAGCCACACAAGTCACCCCAATTTGGATTCCCCTAGGTCTCTAGTTTTCAGAAATGCACAGGTTTGGTAGGTTTCCCTAGGTGGCGGCTGAGCTACAAGCCAAAATCTACAGGTAGGCACTTTGCAAAAAACACCTCTGTTTTCCTTCACAAATTTGGATGTGTCCACGTTGCGCTTTGGGGCTTTTCCTGTCGCGGGCGCTAGGCCTACCCACACAAGTGAGGTATCATTTTTATCAGGAGACGTGGGGGAACGCTGGGTGGAAGGAAATTGGTGGCTCCTCCCAGATTCCAGAACTTTCTGCCACAGAAATGTGAGGAACATGTATTTTTTTAGCCAAATTTTGAGGTTTGCAAAGGATTCTGGGTAACAGAACCTGGTCCGAGCCACACAAGTCACCCCAACTTGGATTCCCCTAGGTCTCTAGTTTTCAGAAATGCACAGGTTTGGTAGGTTTCCCTAGGTGGCGGCTGAGCTACAAACCAAAATCTACAGGTAGGCACTTTGCAAAAAACACCTCTGTTTTCCTTCACAAATTTGGATGTGTCCACGTTGCGCTTTGGGGCTTTTCCTGTCGCGGGCGCTAGGCCTACCACACAAGTGAGGTATCATTTTTATCAGGAGATGTGGGGGAACGCTGGGTGGAAGGAAATTTGTGGCTCCTCTCAGATTCCAGAACTTTCTGCCACAGAAATGTGAGGAACATGTGTTTTTTTAGCCAAATTTTGAGGTTTGCAAAGGATTCTGGGTAACAGAACCTGGTCCAAGCCACACACGTCACCCCATCTTGGATTCCCCTAGGTCTCTAGTTTTCAGAAATGCACAGGTTTGGTAGGTTTCCCTAGGTGGCGGCTGAGCTACAAGCCAAAATCTACAGGTAGGCACTTTGCAAAAAACACCTCTGTTTTCCTTTACAAATTTGGATGTGTCCACGTTGCGCTTTGGGGCTTTTCCTGTCGCGGGCGCTAGGCCTACCCACACAAGTGAGGTATCATTTTTATCGGGAGACATGGGGGAACGCTGGGTGGAAGGAAATTTGTGGCTCCTCTCAGATTCCAGAACTTTCTGCCACAGAAATGTGAGGAACATGTGTTTTTTTAGCCATATTTTGAGGTTTGTAAAGGATTCTGGGTAACAGAACCTGGTCCGAGCCACACAAGTCACCCCATCTTGGATTCCCCTAGGTCTCTAGTTTTCAGAAATGCACAGGTTTGGTAGGTTTCCCTAGGTGGCGGCTGAGTTACAAGCCAAAATCTACAGGTAGGCACTTTGCAAAAAACACCTCTGTTTTCCTTCACAAATTTGGATGTGTCCAAGTTGCGCTTTTGGGCTTTTCCAGTCGCAGGCGCTAGGCCTACCCACACAAGTGAGGTATCATTTTTATCGGGAGACATGGGGGAACGCTGGGTGGAAGGAAATTTGTGGCTCCTTTCAGATTCCAGAACTTCTGCCACAGAAATGTGAGGAACATGTGTTTTTTTAGCCAAATTTTGAGGTTTGCAAAGGATTCTGGGTAACAGAACCTGGTCCGAGCTGCACAAGTCACCCCATCTTGGATTCCCCTAGGTCTCTAGTTTTCAGAAATGCACAGGTTTGGTAGGTTTCCCTAGGTGGCGGCTGAGCTACAAGCCAAAATCTACAGGTAGGCTCTTTGCAAAAAACACCTCTGTTTTCCTTCACAAATTTGGATGTGTCCACATTGCGCTTTGGGGCTTTTCCTGTCGCGGGCGCTAGGCCTACCCACACAAGTGAGGTATCACTTTTATCGGGAGACGTGGGGGAACGCTGGGTGGAAGGAAATTTGTGGATCCTCTCAGATTCCAGAACTTTCTGCCACAGAAATTTGAGGAACATGTGTTTTTCTAGCCAAATTTTGAGGTTTGCAAAGGATTCTGGGTAACAGAACCTGATCCGAGCCACACAAGTCACCCCATCTTGGATTCCCCTAGGTCTCTAGTTTTCAGAAATGCACAGGTTTGGTAGGTTTCCCTAGGTGGCGGCTGAGCTACAGGCCAAAATCTACAGGTAGGCACTTTGCAAAAAACACCTCTGTTTTCCTTCACAAATTTGGATGTGTCCACGTTGCGCTTTGGGGCTTTTCCTGTCGCGGGCGCTAGGCCTACCCACACAAGTGAGGTATCATTTTTATCGGGAGACGTGGGGGAACGCTGGGTGGAAAGAAATTTGTGGCTCCTCTCAGATTCTAGAACTTTCTGCCACAGAAATGTGAGGAACATGTATTTTTTTAGCCAAATTTTGAGGTTTTGCAAAGGATTCTGGGTAACAGAACCTGGTCCGAGCCACACAAGTCACCCCATCTTGGATTCCCCTAGGTCTCTAGTTTTCAGAAATGCACAGGTTTGGTAGGTTTCCCTAGGTGGCGGCTGAGCTACAAGCCAAAATCTACAGGTAGGCACTTTGCAAAAAACACCTCTGTTTTCCTTCACAAATCTGGATGTGTCCACGTTGCGCTTTGGGGCTTTTCCAGTCGCCGCGCTAGGCCTACCCACACAAGTGAGGTATCATTTTTATCGGGAGACGTGGGGGAACGCTGGGTGGAAGGAAATTTGTGGCTCCTCTCAGATTCCAGAACTTTCTGCCACAGAAATGTTAGGAACATGTGTTTTTTTAGCCAAATTTTGAGGTTTGCAAAGAATTCTGGGTAACAGAACCTGGTCCGAGCCACACAAGTCACCCCATCTTGGATTCCCCTAGGTCTCTAGTTTTCAGAAATGCACAGGTTTGGTAGGTTTCCCTAGGTGGCGGCTGAGCTACAAGCCAAAATCTACAGGTAGGCACTTTGCAAAAAACACCTCTGTTTTCCTTCACAAATTTGGATGTGTCCAAGTTGCGCTTTTGGGCTTTTCCAGTCGCGGGCGCTAGGCCTACCCACACAAGTGAGGTATCATTTTTATCGGGAGACATGGGGGAACGCTGGGTGGAAGGAAATTTGTGGCTCCTCTCAGATTCCAGAACTTTCTGCCACAGAAATGTGAGGAACATGTATTTTTTTAGCCAAATTTTGAGGTTTTGCAAAGGATTCTGGGTAACAGAACCTGGTCCCAGCCACACAAGTCACACCAACTTGGATTCCCCTAGGTCTCTAGTTTTCAGAAATGCACAGGTTTGGTAGGTTTCCCTAGGTGGCGGCTGAGCTACAAGCCAAAATCTACAGGTAGGCACTTTGCAAAAAACACCTCTGTTTTTTTTCACAAATTTGGATGTGTCCACGTTGCGCTTTGGGGCTTTTCCTGTCGCGGGCGCTAGGCCTACCCACACAAGTGAGGTATCATTTTTATCGGGAGACATGGGGGAACGCTGGGTAGAAGGAAATTTGTGGCTCCTCTTAGATTCCAGAACTTCTGCCACAGAAATGTGAGGAACATGTGTTTTTTTAGCCAAATTTTGAGGTTTGCAAAGGATTCTGGGTAACAGAACCTGGTCCGAGCCACACAAGTCACCCCATCTTGGATTCCCCTAGGTCTCTAGTTTTCAGAAATGCACAGGTTTGGTAGGTTTCCCTTGGTGGCGGCTGAGCTACAAGCCAAAATCTACAGGTAGGCTCTTTGCAAAAAACACCTCTGTTTTCCTTCACAAATTTGGATGTGTCCACATTGCGCTTTGGGGCTTTTCCTGTCGCGGGCGCTAGGCCTACCCACACAAGTGAGGTATCACTTTTATCGGGAGACGTGGGGGAACGCTGGGTGGAAGGAAATTTGTGGATCCTCTCAGATTCCAGAACTTTCTGCCACAGAAATTTGAGGAACATGTGTTTTTCTAGCCAAATTTTGAGGTTTGCAAAGGATTCTGGGTAACAGAACCTGATCCGAGCCACACAAGTCACCCCATCTTGGATTCCCCTAGGTCTCTAGTTTTCAGAAATGCACAGGTTTGGTAGCTTTCCCTAGGTGGCGGCTGAGCTACAAGCCAAAATCTACAGGTAGGCACTTTGCAAAAAACACCTCTGTTTTCCTTTACAAATTTGGATGTGTCCACGTTGCGCTTTGGGGCTTTTCCTGTCGCGGGCGCTAGGCCTACCCACACAAGTGAGGTATCATTTTTATCGGGAGACATGGGGGAACGCTGGGTGGAAGGAAATTTGTGGCTCCTCTCAGATTCCAGAACTTTCTGCCACAGAAATGTGAGGAACATGTGTTTTTTTAGCCATATTTTGAGGTTTGTAAAGGATTCTGGGTAACAGAACCTGGTCCGAGCCACACAAGTCACCCCATCTTGGATTCCCCTAGGTCTCTAGTTTTCAGAAATGCACAGGTTTGGTAGGTTTCCCTAGGTGGCGGCTGAGTTACAAGCCAAAATCTACAGGTAGGCACTTTGCAAAAAACACCTCTGTTTTCCTTCACAAATTTGGATGTGTCCAAGTTGCGCTTTTGGGCTTTTCCAGTCGCGGGCGCTAGGCCTACCCACACAAGTGAGGTATCATTTTTATCGGGAGACATGGGGGAACGCTGGGTGGAAGGAAATTTGTGGCTCCTCTCAGATTCCAGAACTTCTGCCACAGAAATGTGAGGAACATGTGTTTTTTTAGCCAAATTTTGAGGTTTGCAAAGGATTCTGGGTAACAGAACCTGGTCCGAGCTGCACAAGTCACCCCATCTTGGATTCCCCTAGGTCTCTAGTTTTCAGAAATGCACAGGTTTGGTAGGTTTCCCTAGGTGGCGGCTGAGCTACAAGCCAAAATCTACAGGTAGGCTCTTTGCAAAAAAAACCTCTGTTTTCCTTCACAAATTTGGATGTGTCCACATTGCGCTTTGGGGCTTTTCCTGTCGCGGGCGCTAGGCCTACCCACACAAGTGAGGTATCACTTTTATCAGGAGACGTGGGGGAACGCTGGGTGGAAGGAAATTTGTGGATCCTCTCAGATTCCAGAACTTTCTGCCACAGAAATTTGAGGAACATGTGTTTTTCTAGCCAAATTTTGAGGTTTGCAAAGGATTCTGGGTAACAGAACCTGATCCGAGCCACACAAGTCACCCCATCTTGGATTCCCCTAGGTCTCTAGTTTTCAGAAATGCACAGGTTTGGTAGCTTTCCCTAGGTGGCGGCTGAGCTACAGGCCAAAATCTACAGGTAGGCACTTTGCAAAAAACACCTCTGTTTTCCTTCACAAATTTGGATGTGTCCACGTTGCGCTTTGGGGCTTTTCCTGTCGCGGGCGCTAGGCCTACCCACACAAGTGAGGTATCATTTTTATCGGGAGACGTGGGGGAACGCTGGGTGGAAAGAAATTTGTGGCTCCTCTCAGATTCTAGAACTTTCTGCCACAGAAATGTGAGGAACATGTATTTTTTTAGCCAAATTTTGAGGTTTTGCAAAGGATTCTGGGTAACAGAACCTGGTCCGAGCCACACAAGTCACCCCATCTTGGATTCCCCTAGGTCTCTAGTTTTCAGAAATGCACAGGTTTGGTAGGTTTCCCTAGGTGGCGGCTGAGCTACAAGCCAAAATCTACAGGTAGGCACTTTGCAAAAAACACCTCTGTTTTCCTTCACAAATCTGGATGTGTCCACGTTGCGCTTTGGGGCTTTTCCAGTCGCCGCGCTAGGCCTACCCACACAAGTGAGGTATCATTTTTATCGGGAGACGTGGGGGAACGCTGGGTGGAAGGAAATTTGTGGCTCCTCTCAGATTCCAGAACTTTCTGCCACAGAAATGTTAGGAACATGTGTTTTTTTAGCAAATTTTGAGGTTTGCAAAGAATTCTGGGTAACAGAACCTGGTCCGAACCACACAAGTCACCCCATCTTGGATTCCCCTAGGTCTCTAGTTTTCAGAAATGCACAGGTTTGGTAGGTTTCCCTAGGTGGCGGCTGAGCTACAAGCCAAAATCTACAGGTAGGCACTTTGTAAAAAACACCTCTGTTTTCCTTCACAAATTTGGATGTGTCCAAGTTGCGCTTTTGGGCTTTTCCAGTCGCGGGGCGCTAGGCCTACCCACACAAGTGAGGTATCATTTTTATCGGGAGACATGGGGGAACGCTGGGTGGAAGGAAATTTGTGGCTCCTCTCAGATTCCAGAACTTTCTGCCACAGAAATGTGAGGAACATGTATTTTTTTAGCCAAATTTTGAGGTTTTGCAAAGGATTCTGGGTAACAGAACCTGGTCCCAGCCACACAAGTCACACCAACTTGGATTCCCCTAGGTCTCTAGTTTTCAGAAATGCACAGGTTTGGTAGGTTTCCCTAGGTGGCGGCTGAGCTACAAGCCAAAATCTACAGGTAGGCACTTTGCAAAAAACACCTATGTTTTTTTTCACAAATTTGGATGTGTCCACGTTGCGCTTTGGGGCTTTTCCTGTCGCGGGCGCTAGGCCTACCCACACAAGTGAGGTATAATTTTTATCGGGAGACATGGGGGAACGCTGGGTAGAAGTAAATTTGTGGCTCCTCTTAGATTCCAGAACTTCTGCCACAGAAATGTGAGGAACATGTGTTTTTTTAGCCAAATTTTGAGGTTTGCAAAGGATTCTGGGTAACAGAACCTGGTCCGAGCCACACAAGTCACCCCATCTTGGATTCCCCTAGGTCTCTAGTTTTCAGAAATGCACAGGTTTGGTAGGTTTCCCTAGGTGGCGGCTGAGCTACAAGCCAAAATCTACAGGTAGGCTCTTTGCAAAAAACACCTCTGTTTTCCTTCACAAATTTGGATGTGTCCACATTGCGCTTTGGGGCTTTTCCTGTCGCGGGCGCTAGGCCTACCCACACAAGTGAGGTATCACTTTTATCGGGAGACGTGGGGGAACGCTGGGTGGAAGGAAATTTGTGGATCCTCTCAGATTCCAGAACTTTCTGCCACAGAAATTTGAGGAACATGTGTTTTTCTAGCCAAATTTTGAGGTTTGCAAAGGATTCTGGGTAACAGAACCTGATCCGAGCCACACAAGTCACCCCATCTTGGATTCCCTGAGGTCTCTAGTTTTCAGAAATGCACAGGTTTGGTAGCTTTCCCTAGGTGGCGGCTGAGCTACAGGCCAAAATCTACAGGTAGGCACTTTGCAAAAAACACCTCTGTTTTCCTTCACAAATTTGGATGTGTCCACGTTGCGCTTTGGGGCTTTTCCTGTCGCGGGCGCTAGGCCTACCCACACAAGTGAGGTATCATTTTTATCGGGAGACGTGGGGGAACGCTGGGTGGAAAGAAATTTGTGGCTCCTCTCAGATTCTAGAACTTTCTGCCACAGAAATGTGAGGAACATGTATTTTTTTAGCCAAATTTTGAGGTTTTGCAAAGGATTCTGGGTAACAGAACCTGGTCCGAGCCACACAAGTCACCCCATCTTGGATTCCCCTAGGTCTCTAGTTTTCAGAAATGCACAGGTTTGGTAGGTTTCCCTAGGTGGCGGCTGAGCTACAAGCCAAAATCTACAGGTAGTCACTTTGCAAAAAACACCTCTGTTTTCCTTCACAAATCTGGATGTGTACACGTTGCGCTTTGGGGCTTTTCCAGTCGCCGGCGCTAGGCCTACCCACACAGGTGAGGTATCATTTTTATCGGGAGACGTGGGGGGAACGCTGGGTAGAAGGAAATTTGTGGCTCCTCTCAGATTCCAGAACTTTCTGCCACAGAAATGTTAGGAACATGTGTTTTTTTAGCCAAATTTTGAGGTTTGCAAAGGATTCTGGGTAACAGAACCTGGTCCGAGCCACACAAGTCACCCCATCTTGGATTCCCCTAGGTCTCTAGTTTTCAGAAATGCACAGGTTTGGTAGGTTTCCCTAGGTGGCGGCTGAGCTACAAGCCAAAATCTACAGGTAGGCTCTTTGCAAAAAACACCTCTGTTTTCCTTCACAAATTTGGATGTGTCCAGTTGCGCTTTGGGGCTTTTCCTGTCGCGGGCGCTAGGCCTACCCACACAAGTGATGTATCACTTTTATCGGGAGACGTGGGGGAACGCTGGGTGGAAGGAAATTTGTGGATCCTCTCAGATTCCAGAACTTTCTGCCACAGAAATTTGAGGAACATGTGTTTTTCTAGCCAAATTTTGAGGTTTGCAAAGGATTCTGGGTAACAGAACCTGATCCGAGCCACACAAGTCACCCCATCTTGGATTCCCCTAGGTCTCTAGTTTTCAGAAATGCACAGGTTTGGTAGGTTTCGCTAGGTGGCGGCTGAGCTACAGGCCAAAATCTACAGGTAGGCACTTTGCAAAAAACACCTCTGTTTTCCTTCACAAATTTGGATGTGTCCACGTTGCGCTTTGGGGCTTTTCCTGTCGCGGGCGCTAGTCCTACCCACACAAGTGAGGTATCATTTTTATCGGGAGACGTGGGGGGAACGCTGGGTGGAAGGAAATTTGTGGCTCCTCTCAGATTCTAGAACTTTCTGCCACAGAAATGTGAGGAACATGTATTTTTTTAGCCAAATTTCGAGGGTTTGCAAAGGATTCTGGGTAACAGAACCTGGTCCCAGCCACACAAGTCACCCCAACTTGGATTCCCCTAGGTCTCTAGTTTTCAGAAATGCACAGGTTTGGTAGGTTTCCCTAGGTGGCGGCTGAGCTACAAGCCAAAATCTACAGGTAGGCACTTTGCAAAAAACACCTCTGTTTTCCTTCACAAATTTGGAGGTGTCCACGTTGCGCTTTGGGGCTTTTCCTGTCGCGGGCGCTAGGCCTACCCACACAAGTGAGGTATCATTTTTATCGGGAGACATGGGGGAACGCTGGGTGGAAGGAAATTTGTGGCTCCTCTCAGATTCCAGAACTTCTGCCACAGAAATGTGAGGAACATGTGTTTTTTTAGCCAAATTTTGAGGTTTGCAAAGGATTCTGGGTAACAGAACCTGGTCCGAGCCACACAAGTCACCCCATCTTGGATTCCCCTAGGTCTCTAGTTTTCAGAAATGCACAGGTTTGGTAGGTTTCCCTAGGTGGCGGCTGAGCTACAAGCCAAAATCTACAGGTAGGCACTTTGCAAAAAACACCTCTGTTTTCCTTCACAAATCTGGATGTGTCCACGTTGCGCTTTGGGGCTTTTCCAGTCGCGGGCGCTAGGCCTACCCACACAAGTGAGGTATCATTTTTATCGGGAGACGTGGGGGAACGCTGGGTGGAAGGAAATTTGTGGCTCCTCTCAGATTCCAGAACTTTCTGCCACAGAAATGTTAGGAACATGTGTTTTTTTAGCCAAATTTTGAGGTTTGCAAAGGATTCTGGGTAACAGAACCTGGTCCGAACCACACAAGTCACCCCATCTTGGATTCCCCTAGGTCTCTAGTTTTCAGGAATGCACAGGTTTGGTAGGTTTCCCTAGGTGGCGGCTGAGCTACAAGCCAAAATCTACAGGTAGGCACTTTGCAAAAAACACCTCTGTTTTCCTTCACAAATTTGGATGTGTCCACGTTGCGCTTTGGGGCTTCTCCTGTCGCGGGCTCTAGGCCTACCCACACAAGTGAGGTATAATTTTTATCGGGAGACGTGGGGGAACGCTGGGTGGAAGGAAATTTGTGGCTCCTCTCAGATTCCAGAACTTTCTGCCACAGAAATGTGAGGAACATGTGTTTTTTTTAGCCAAATTTTGAGGTTTGCTAAGGATTCTGGGTAACAGAACCTGATCCGAGCCACACAAGTCACCCCATCTTGGATTCCCCTAGGTCTCTAGTTTTCAGAAATGCACAGGTTTGGTAGGTTTCCCTAGGTGGCGGCTGAGCTACAGGCCAAAATCTACAGGTAGGCACTTTGCAAAAAACACCTCTGTTTTCCTTCACAAATTTGGATGTGTCCACGTTGCGCTTTGGGGCGTTTCCTGTCGCGGGCGATAGGCCTACCCACACAAGTGAGGTATCATTTTTATCGGGAGACGTGGGGGAACGCTGGGTGGAAAGAAATTTGTGGCTCCTCTCAGATTCCAGAACTTTCTGCCACAGAAATGTAAGGAACATGTATTTTTTTAGCCAAATTTTGAGGTTTGCAAAGGATTCTGGGTAACAGAACCTGGTCCCAGCCACACAAGTCACCCCAACTTGGATTCCCCTAGGTCTCTAGTTTTCAGAAATGCACAGGTTTGGTAGGTTTCCCTAGGTGGCGGCTGAGCTACAAGCCAAAATCTACAGGTAGGCACTTTGCAAAAAACACCTCTGTTTTCCTTCACAAATTTGGATGTGTCCACGTTGCGCTTTGGGGCTTTTCCTGTCGCGGGCGCTAGGCCTACCCACACAAGTGAGGTATCATTTTTATCAGGAGACGTGGGGGAACGCTGGGTGAAAGGAAATTGGTGGCTCCTCCCAGATTCCAGAACTTTCTGCCACAGAAATGTGAGGAACATGTATTTTTTTAGCCAAATTTTGAGGTTTGCAAAGGATTCTGGGTAACAGAACCTGGTCCGAGCCACACAAGTCACCCCAACTTGGATTCCCCTAGGTCTCTAGTTTTCAGAAATGCACAGGTTTGGTAGGTTTCCCTAGGTGGCGGCTGAGCTACAAACCAAAATCTACAGGTAGGCACTTTGGAAAAAACACCTCTGTTTTCCTTCACAAATTTGGATGTGTCCACGTTGCGCTTTGGGGCTTTTCCTGTCGCGGGCGCTAGGCCTACCACACAAGTGAGGTATCATTTTTATCAGGAGATGTGGGGGAACGCTGGGTGGAAGGAAATTTGTGGCTCCTCTCAGATTCCAGAACTTTCTGCCACAGAAATGTGAGGAACATGTGTTTTTTTAGCCAAATTTTGAGGTTTGCAAAGGATTCTGGGTAACAGAACCTGGTCCAAGCCACACACGTCACCCCATCTTGGATTCCCCTAGGTCTCTAGTTTTCAGAAATGCACAGGTTTGGTAGGTTTCCCTAGGTGGCGGCTGAGCTACAAGCCAAAATCTACAGGTAGGCACTTTGCAAAAAACACCTCTGTTTTCCTTTACAAATTTGGATGTGTCCACGTTGCGCTTTGGGGCTTTTCCTGTCGCGGGCGCTAGGCCTACCCACACAAGTGAGGTATCATTTTTATCGGGAGACATGGGGGAAAGCTGGGTGGAAGGAAATTTGTGGCTCCTCTCAGATTCCAGAACTTTCTGCCACAGAAATGTGAGGAACATGTGTTTTTTTAGCCATATTTTGAGGTTTGTAAAGGATTCTGGGTAACAGAACCTGGTCCGAGCCACACAAGTCACCCCATCTTGGATTCCCCTAGGTCTCTAGTTTTCAGAAATGCACAGGTTTGGTAGGTTTCCCTAGGTGGCGGCTGAGTTACAAGCCAAAATCTACAGGTAGGCACTTTGCAAAAAACACCTCTGTTTTCCTTCACAAATTTGGATGTGTCCAAGTTGCGCTTTTGGGCTTTTCCAGTCGCGGGCGCTAGGCCTACCCACACAAGTGAGGTATCATTTTTATCGGGAGACATGGGGGAACGCTGGGTGGAAGGAAATTTGTGGCTCCTCTCAGATTCCAGAACTTCTGCCACAGAAATGTGAGGAACATGTGTTTTTTTAGCCAAATTTTGAGGTTTGCAAAGGATTCTGGGTAACAGAACCTGGTCCGAGCTGCACAAGTCACCCCATCTTGGATTCCCCTAGGTCTCTAGTTTTCAGAAATGCACAGGTTTGGTAGGTTTCCCTAGGTGGCGGCTGAGCTACAAGCCAAAATCTACAGGTAGGCTCTTTGCAAAAAACACCTCTGTTTTCCTTCACAAATTTGGATGTGTCCACATTGCGCTTTGGGGCTTTTCCTGTCGCGGGCGCTAGGCCTACCCACACAAGTGAGGTATCACTTTTATCGGGAGACGTGGGGGAACGCTGGGTGGAAGGAAATTTGTGGATCCTCTCAGATTCCAGAACTTTCTGCCACAGAAATTTGAGGAACATGTGTTTTTCTAGCCAAATTTTGAGGTTTGCAAAGGATTCTGGGTAACAGAACCTGATCCGAGCCACACAAGTCACCCCATCTTGGATTCCCCTAGGTCTCTAGTTTTCAGAAATGCACAGGTTTGGTAGGTTTCCCTAGGTGGCGGCTGAGCTACAGGCCAAAATCTACAGGTAGGCACTTTGCAAAAAACACCTCTGTTTTCCTTCACAAATTTGGATGTGTCCACGTTGCACTTTGGGGCTTTTCCTGTCGCGGGCGCTAGGCCTACCCACACAAGTGAGGTATCATTTTTATCGGGAGACGTGGGGGAACGCTGGGTGGAAAGAAATTTGTGGCTCCTCTCAGATTCTAGAACTTTCTGCCACAGAAATGTGAGGAACATGTATTTTTTTAGCCAAATTTTGAGGTTTTGCAAAGGATTCTGGGTAACAGAACCTGGTCCGAGCCACACAAGTCACCCCATCTTGGATTCCCCTAGGTCTCTAGTTTTCAGAAATGCACAGGTTTGGTAGGTTTCCCTAGGTGGCGGCTGAGCTACAAGCCAAAATCTACAGGTAGGCACTTTGCAAAAAACACCTCTGTTTTCCTTCACAAATCTGGAT
Source organism: Pleurodeles waltl (assembly GCF_031143425.1). NCBI lineage: Eukaryota > Metazoa > Chordata > Amphibia > Caudata > Salamandridae > Pleurodeles > Pleurodeles waltl. The sequence continues at coordinate 312,164,576 of NC_090438.1, forward strand.
GTGTCCACGTTGCGCTTTGGGGCTTTTCCAGTCGCCGCGCTAGGCCTACCCACACAAGTGAGGTATCATTTTTATCGGGAGACGTGGGGAAATGCTGGGTGGAAGGAAATTTGTGGCTCCTCTCAGATTCCAGAACTTTCTGCCACAGAAATGTTAGGAACATGTGTTTTTTTAGCCAAATTTTGAGGTTTGCAAAGAATTCTGGGTAACAGAACCTGGTCCGAACCACACAAGTCACCCCATCTTGGATTCCCCTAGGTCTCTAGTTTTCAGAAATGCACAGGTTTGGTAGGTTTCCCTAGGTGGCGGCTGAGCTACAAGCCAAAATCTACAGGTAGGCACTTTGCAAAAAACACCTCTGTTTTCCTTCACAAATTTGGATGTGTCCAAGTTGCGCTTTTGGGCTTTTCCAGTCGCGGGCGCTAGGCCTACCCACACAAGTGAGGTATCATTTTTATCGGGAGACATGGGGGAACGCTGGGTGGAAGGAAATTTGTGGCTCCTCTCAGATTCCAGAACTTTCTGCCACAGAAATGTGAGGAACATGTATTTTTTTAGCCAAATTTTGAGGTTTTGCAAAGGATTCTGGGTAACAGAACCTGGTCCCAGCCACACAAGTCACACCAACTTGGATTCCCCTAGGTCTCTAGTTTTCAGAAATGCACAGGTTTGGCAGGTTTCCCAAAGTGGCGGCTGAGCTACAACCCATAATCTACAGGTAGGCACTTTGCAAAAAACACCTATGTTTTTTTTCACAAATTTGGATGTGTCCACGTTGCGCTTTGGGGCTTTTCCTGTCGCGGGCGCTAGGCCTACCCACACAAGTGAGGTATCATTTTTATCGGGAGACATGGGGGAACGCTGGGTAGAAGGAAATTTGTGGCTCCTCTTAGATTCCAGAACTTCTGCCACAGAAATGTGAGGAACATGTGTTTTTTTAGCCAAATTTTGAGGTTTGCAAAGGATTCTGGGTAACAGAACCTGGTCCGAGCCACACAAGTCACCCCATCTTGGATTCCCCTAGGTCTCTAGTTTTCAGAAATGCACAGGTTTGGTAGGTTTCCCTTGGTGGCGGCTGAGCTACAAGCCAAAATCTACAGGTAGGCTCTTTGCAAAAAACACCTCTGTTTTCCTTCACAAATTTGGATGTGTCCACATTGCGCTTTGGGGCTTTTCCTGTCGCGGGCGCTAGGCCTACCCACACAAGTGAGGTATCACTTTTATCGGGAGACGTGGGGGAACGCTGGGTGGAAGGAAATTTGTGGATCCTCTCAGATTCCAGAACTTTCTGCCACAGAAATTTGAGGAACATGTGTTTTTCTAGCCAAATTTTGTGGTTTGCAAAGGATTCTGGGTAACAGAACCTGATCCGAGCCACACAAGTCACCCCATCTTGGATTCCCCTAGGTCTCTAGTTTTCAGAAATGCACAGGTTTGGTAGCTTTCCCTAGGTGGCGGCTGAGCTACAAGCCAAAATCTACAGGTAGGCACTTTGCAAAAAACACCTCTGTTTTCCTTTACAAATTTGGATGTGTCCACGTTGCGCTTTGGGGCTTTTCCTGTCGCGGGCGCTAGGCCTACCCACACAAGTGAGGTATCATTTTTATCGGGAGACATGGGGGAACGCTGGGTGGAAGGAAATTTGTGGCTCCTCTCAGATTCCAGAACTTTCTGCCACAGAAATGTGAGGAACATGTGTTTTTTTAGCCATATTTTGAGGTTTGTAAAGGATTCTGGGTAACAGAACCTGGTCCGAGCCACACAAGTCACCCCATCTTGGATTCCCCTAGGTCTCTAGTTTTCAGAAATGCACAGGTTTGGTAGGTTTCCCTAGGTGGCGGCTGAGTTACAAGCCAAAATCTACAGGTAGGCACTTTGCAAAAAACACCTCTGTTTTCCTTCACAAATTTGGATGTGTCCAAGTTGCGCTTTTGGGCTTTTCCAGTCGCGGGCGCTAGGCCTACCCACACAAGTGAGGTATCATTTTTATCGGGAGACATGGGGGAACGCTGGGTGGAAGGAAATTTGTGGCTCCTCTCAGATTCCAGAACTTCTGCCACAGAAATGTGAGGAACATGTGTTTTTTTAGCCAAATTTTGAGGTTTGCAAAGGATTCTGGGTAACAGAACCTGGTCCGAGCTGCACAAGTCACCCCATCTTGGATTCCCCTAGGTCTCTAGTTTTCAGAAATGCACAGGTTTGGTAGGTTTCCCTAGGTGGCGGCTGAGCTACAAGCCAAAATCTACAGGTAGGCTCTTTGCAAAAAAAACCTCTGTTTTCCTTCACAAATTTGGATGTGTCCACATTGCGCTTTGGGGCTTTTCCTGTCGCGGGCGCTAGGCCTACCCACACAAGTGAGGTATCACTTTTATCGGGAGACGTGGGGGAACGCTGGGTGGAAGGAAATTTGTGGATCCTCTCAGATTCCAGAACTTTCTGCCACAGAAATTTGAGGAACATGTGTTTTTCTAGCCAAATTTTGAGGTTTGCAAAGGATTCTGGGTAACAGAACCTGATCCGAGCCACACAAGTCACCCCATCTTGTATTCCCCTAGGTCTCTAGTTTTCAGAAATGCACAGGTTTGGTAGCTTTCCCTAGGTGGCGGCTGAGCTACAGGCCAAAATCTACAGGTAGGCACTTTGCAAAAAACACCTCTGTTTTCCTTCACAAATTTGGATGTGTCCACGTTGCGCTTTGGGGCTTTTCCTGTCGCGGGCGCTAGGCCTACCCACACAAGTGAGGTATCATTTTTATCGGGAGACGTGGGGGAACGCTGGGTGGAAAGAAATTTGTGGCTCCTCTCAGATTCTAGAACTTTCTGCCACAGAAATGTGAGGAACATGTATTTTTTTAGCCAAATTTTGAGGTTTTGCAAAGGATTCTGGGTAACAGAACCTGGTCCGAGCCACACAAGTCACCCCATCTTGGATTCCCCTAGGTCTCTAGTTTTCAGAAATGCACAGGTTTGGTAGGTTTCCCTAGGTGGCGGCTGAGCTACAAGCCAAAATCTACAGGTAGGCACTTTGCAAAAAACACCTCTGTTTTCCTTCACAAATCTGGATGTGTCCACGTTGCGCTTTGGGGCTTTTCCAGTCGCCGCGCTAGGCCTACCCACACAAGTGAGGTATCATTTTTATCGGGAGACGTGGGGGAACGCTGGGTGGAAGGAAATTTGTGGCTCCTCTCAGATTCCAGAACTTTCTGCCACAGAAATGTTAGGAACATGTGTTTTTTTAGCCAAATTTTGAGGTTTGCAAAGAATTCTGGGTAACAGAACCTGGTCCGAACCACACAAGTCACCCCATCTTGGATTCCCCTAGGTCTCTAGTTTTCAGAAATGCACAGGTTTGGTAGGTTTCCCTAGGTGGCCGCTGAGCTACAAGCCAAAATCTACAGGTAGGCACTTTGCAAAAAACACCTCTGTTTTCCTTCACAAATTTGGATGTGTCCAAGTTGCGCTTTTGGGCTTTTCCAGTCGCGGGCGCTAGGCCTACCCACACAAGTGAGGTATCATTTTTATCGGGAGACATGGGGGAACGCTGGGTAGAAGGAAATTTGTGGCTCCTCTCAGATTCCAGAACTTTCTGCCACAGAAATGTGAGGAACATGTATTTTTTTAGCCAAATTTTGAGGTTTTGCAAAGGATTCTGGGTAACAGAACCTGGTCCCAGCCACACAAGTCACACCAACTTGGATTCCCCTAGGTCTCTAGTTTTCAGAAATGCACAGGTTTGGTAGGTTTCCCTAGGTGGCGGCTGAGCTACAAGCCAAAATCTACAGGTAGGCACTTTGCAAAAAACACCTATGTTTTTTTTCACAAATTTGGATGTGTCCACGTTGCGCTTTGGGGCTTTTCCTGTCGCGGGCGCTAGGCCTACCCACACAAGTGAGGTATCATTTTTATCGGGAGACATGGGGGAACGCTGGGTAGAAGGAAATTTGTGGCTCCTCTTAGATTCCAGAACTTCTGCCACAGAAATGTGAGGAACATGTGTTTTTTTAGCCAAATTTTGAGGTTTGCAAAGGATTCTGGGTAACAGAACCTGGTCCGAGCCACACAAGTCACCCCATCTTGGATTCCCCTAGGTCTCTAGTTTTCAGAAATGCACAGGTTTGGTAGGTTTCCCTAGGTGGCGGCTGAGCTACAAGCCAAAATCTACAGGTAGGCTCTTTGCAAAAAACACCTCTGTTTTCCTTCACAAATTTGGATGTGTCCACATTGCGCTTTGGGGCTTTTCCTGTCGCGGGCGCTAGGCCTACCCACACAAGTGAGGTATCACTTTTATCGGGAGACGTGGGGGAACGCTGGGTGGAAGGAAATTTGTGGATCCTCTCAGATTCCAGAACTTTCTGCCACAGAAATTTGAGGAACATGTGTTTTTCTAGCCAAATTTTGAGGTTTGCAAAGGATTCTGGGTAACAGAACCTGATCCGAGCCACACAAGTCACCCCATCTTGGATTCCCTGAGGTCTCTAGTTTTCAGAAATGCACAGGTTTGGTAGCTTTCCCTAGGTGGCGGCTGAGCTACAGGCCAAAATCTACAGGTAGGCACTTTGCAAAAAACACCTCTGTTTTCCTTCACAAATTTGGATGTGTCCACGTTGCGCTTTGGGGCTTTTCCTGTCGCGGGCGCTAGGCCTACCCACACAAGTGAGGTATCATTTTTATCGGGAGACGTGGGGGAACGCTGGGTGGAAAGAAATTTGTGGCTCCTCTCAGATTCTAGAACTTTCTGCCACAGAAATGTAAGGAACATGTATTTTTTTAGCCAAATTTTGAGGTTTTGCAAAGGATTCTGGGTAACAGAACCTGGTCCGAGCCACACAAGTCACCCCATCTTGGATTCCCCTAGGTCTCTAGTTTTCAGAAATGCACAGGTTTGGTAGGTTTCCCTAGGTGGCGGCTGAGCTACAAGCCAAAATCTACAGGTAGTCACTTTGCAAAAAACACCTCTGTTTTCCTTCACAAATCTGGATGTGTACACGTTGCGCTTTGGGGCTTTTCCAGTCGCCGGCGCTAGGCCTACCCACACAAGTGAGGTATCATTTTTATCGGGAGACGTGGGGGAACGCTGGGTGGAAGGAAATTTGTGGCTCCTCTCAGATTCCAGAACTTTCTGCCACAGAAATGTTAGGAACATGTGTTTTTTTAGCCAAATTTTGAGGTTTGCAAAGGATTCTGGGTAACAGAACCTGGTCCGAGCCACACAAGTCACCCCATCTTGGATTCCCCTAGGTCTCTAGTTTTCAGAAATGCACAGGTTTGGTAGGTTTCCCTAGGTGGCGGCTGAGCTACAAGCCAAAATCTACAGGTAGGCTCTTTGCAAAAAACACCTCTGTTTTCCTTCACAAATTTGGATGTGTCCAGTTGCGCTTTGGGGCTTTTCCTGTCGCGGGCGCTAGGCCTACCCACACAAGTGATGTATCACTTTTATCGGGAGACGTGGGGGAACGCTGGGTGGAAGGAAATTTGTGGATCCTCTCAGATTCCAGAACTTTCTGCCACAGAAATTTGAGGAACATGTGTTTTTCTAGCCAAATTTTGAGGTTTGCAAAGGATTCTGGGTAACAGAACCTGATCCGAGCCACACAAGTCACCCCATCTTGGATTCCCCTAGGTCTCTAGTTTTCAGAAATGCACAGGTTTGGTAGGTTTCGCTAGGTGGCGGCTGAGCTACAGGCCAAAATCTACAGGTAGGCACTTTGCAAAAAACACCTCTGTTTTCCTTCACAAATTTGGATGTGTCCACGTTGCGCTTTGGGGCTTTTCCTGTCGCGGGCGCTAGTCCTACCCACACAAGTGAGGTATCATTTTTATCGGGAGACGTGGGGGAACGCTGGGTGGAAGGAAATTTGTGGCTCCTCTCAGATTCTAGAACTTTCTGCCACAGAAATGTGAGGAACATGTATTTTTTTAGCCAAATTTCGAGGGTTTGCAAAGGATTCTGGGTAACAGAACCTGGTCCCAGCCACACAAGTCACCCCAACTTGGATTCCCCTAGGTCTCTAGTTTTCAGAAATGCACAGGTTTGGTAGGTTTCCCTAGGTGGCGGCTGAGCTACAAGCCAAAATCTACAGGTAGGCACTTTGCAAAAAACACCTCTGTTTTCCTTCACAAATTTGGAGGTGTCCACGTTGCGCTTTGGGGCTTTTCCTGTCGCGGGCGCTAGGCCTACCCACACAAGTGAGGTATCATTTTTATCGGGAGACATGGGGGAACACTGGGTGGAAGGAAATTTGTGGCTCCTCTCAGATTCCAGAACTTCTGCCACAGAAATGTGAGGAACATGTGTTTTTTTAGCCAAATTTTGAGGTTTGCAAAGGATTCTGGGTAACAGAACCTGGTCCGAGCCACACAAGTCACCCCATCTTGGATTCCCCTAGGTCTCTAGTTTTCAGAAATGCACAGGTTTGGTAGGTTTCCCTAGGTGGCGGCTGAGCTACAAGCCAAAATCTACAGGTAGGCACTTTGCAAAAAACACCTCTGTTTTCCTTCACAAATCTGGATGTGTCCACGTTGCGCTTTGGGGCTTTTCCAGTCGCGGGCGCTAGGCCTACCCACACAAGTGAGGTATCATTTTTATCGGGAGACGTGGGGGAACGCTGGGTGGAAGGAAATTTGTGGCTCCTCTCAGATTCCAGAACTTTCTGCCACAGAAATGTTAGGAACATGTGTTTTTTTAGCCAAATTTTGAGGTTTGCAAAGGATTCTGGGTAACAGAACCTGGTCCGAACCACACAAGTCACCCCATCTTGGATTCCCCTAGGTCTCTAGTTTTCAGGAATGCACAGGTTTGGTAGGTTTCCCTAGGTGGCGGCTGAGCTACAAGCCAAAATCTACAGGTAGGCACTTTGCAAAAAACACCCCTGTTTTCCTTCACAAATTTGGATGTGTCCACGTTGCGCTTTGGGGCTTCTCCTGTCGCGGGCGCTAGGCCTACCCACACAAGTGAGGTATAATTTTTATCGGGAGACGTGGGGGAACGCTGGGTGGAAGGAAATTTGTGGCTCCTCTCAGATTCCAGAACTTTCTGCCACAGAAATGTGAGGAACATGTGTTTTTTTAGCCAAATTTTGAGGTTTGCTAAGGATTCTGGGTAACAGAACCTGATCCGAGCCACACAAGTCACCCCATCTTGGATTCCCCTAGGTCTCTAGTTTTCAGAAATGCACAGGTTTGGTAGGTTTCCCTAGGTGGCGGCTGAGCTACAGGCCAAAATCTACAGGTAGGCACTTTGCAAAAAACACCTCTGTTTTCCTTCACAAATTTGGATGTGTCCACGTTGCGCTTTGGGGCGTTTCCTGTCGCGGGCGATAGGCCTACCCACACAAGTGAGGTATCATTTTTATCGGGAGACGTGGGGGAACGCTGGGTGGAAAGAAATTTGTGGCTCCTCTCAGATTCCAGAACTTTCTGCCACAGAAATGTAAGGAACATGTATTTTTTTAGCCAAATTTTGAGGTTTGCAAAGGATTCTGGGTAACAGAACCTGGTCCCAGCCACACAAGTCACCCCAACTTGGATTCCCCTAGGTCTCTAGTTTTCAGAAATGCACAGGTTTGGTAGGTTTCCCTAGGTGGCGGCTGAGCTACAAGCCAAAATCTACAGGTAGGCACTTTGCAAAAAACACCTCTGTTTTCCTTCACAAATTTGGATGTGTCCACGTTGCGCTTTGGGGCTTTTCCTGTCGCGGGCGCTAGGCCTACCCACACAAGTGAGGTATCATTTTTATCAGGAGACGTGGGGGAACGCTGGGTGGAAGGAAATTGGTGGCTCCTCCCAGATTCCAGAACTTTCTGCCACAGAAATGTGAGGAACATGTATTTTTTTAGCCAAATTTTGAGGTTTGCAAAGGATTCTGGGTAACAGAACCTGGTCCGAGCCACACAAGTCACCCCAACTTGGATTCCCCTAGGTCTCTAGTTTTCAGAAATGCACAGGTTTGGTAGGTTTCCCTAGGTGGCGGCTGAGCTACAAACCAAAATCTACAGGTAGGCACTTTGCAAAAAACACCTCTGTTTTCCTTCACAAATTTGGATGTGTCCACGTTGCGCTTTGGGGCTTTTCCTGTCGCGGGCGCTAGGCCTACCACACAAGTGAGGTATCATTTATATCAGGAGATGTGGGGGAACGCTGGGTGGAAGGAAATTTGTGGCTCCTCTCAGATTCCAGAACTTTCTGCCACAGAAATGTGAGGAACATGTGTTTTTTTAGCCAAATTTTGAGGTTTGCAAAGGATTCTGGGTAACAGAACCTGGTCCAAGCCACACACGTCACCCCATCTTGGATTCCCCTAGGTCTCTAGTTTTCAGAAATGCACAGGTTTGGTAGGTTTCCCTAGGTGGCGGCTGAGCTACAAGCCAAAATCTACAGGTAGGCACTTTGCAAAAAACACCTCTGTTTTCCTTTACAAATTTGGATGTGTCCACGTTGCGCTTTGGGGCTTTTCCTGTCGCGGGCGCTAGGCCTACCCACACAAGTGAGGTATCATTTTTATCGGGAGACATGGGGGAACGCTGGGTGGAAGGAAATTTGTGGCTCCTCTCAGATTCCAGAACTTTCTGCCACAGAAATGTGAGGAACATGTGTTTTTTTAGCCATATTTTGAGGTTTGTAAAGGATTCTGGGTAACAGAACCTGGTCCGAGCCACACAAGTCACCCCATCTTGGATTCCCCTAGGTCTCTAGTTTTCAGAAATGCACAGGTTTGGTAGGTTTCCCTAGGTGGCGGCTGAGTTACAAGCCAAAATCTACAGGTAGGCACTTTGCAAAAAACACCTCTGTTTTCCATCACAAATTTGGATGTGTCCAAGTTGCGCTTTTGGGCTTTTCCAGTCGCGGGCGCTAGGCCTACCCACACAAGTGAGGTATCATTTTTATCGGGAGACATGGGGGAACGCTGGGTGGAAGGAAATTTGTGGCTCCTCTCAGATTCCAGAACTTCTGCCACAGAAATGTGAGGAACATGTGTTTTTTTAGCCAAATTTTGAGGTTTGCAAAGGATTCTGGGTAACAGAACCTGGTCCGAGCTGCACAAGTCACCCCATCTTGGATTCCCCTAGGTCTCTAGTTTTCAGAAATGCACAGGTTTGGTAGGTTTCCCTAGGTGGCGGCTGAGCTACAAGCCAAAATCTACAGGTAGGCTCTTTGCAAAAAACACCTCTGTTTTCCTTCACAAATTTGGATGTGTCCACATTGCGCTTTGGGGCTTTTCCTGTCACGGGCGCTAGGCCTACCCACACAAGTGAGGTATCACTTTTATCGGGAGACGTGGGGGAACGCTGGGTGGAAGGAAATTTGTGGATCCTCTCAGATTCCAGAACTTTCTGCCACAGAAATTTGAGGAACATGTGTTTTTCTAGCCAAATTTTGAGGTTTGCAAAGGATTCTGGGTAACAGAACCTGATCCGAGCCACACAAGTCACCCCATCTTGGATTCCCCTAGGTCTCTAGTTTTCAGAAATGCACAGGTTTGGTAGGTTTCCCTAGGTGGCGGCTGAGCTACAGGCCAAAATCTACAGGTAGGCACTTTGCAAAAAACACCTCTGTTTTCCTTCACAAATTTGGATGTGTCCACGTTGCGCTTTGGGGCTTTTCCTGTCGCGGGCGCTAGGCCTACCCACACAAGTGAGGTATCATTTTTATCGGGAGACGTGGGGGAACGCTGGGTGGAAAGAAATTTGTGGCTCCTCTCAGATTCTAGAACTTTCTGCCACAGAAATGTGAGGAACATGTATTTTTTTAGCCAAATTTTGAGGTTTTGCAAAGGATTCTGGGTAACAGAACCTGGTCCGAGCCACACAAGTCACCCCATCTTGGATTCCCCTAGGTCTCTAGTTTTCAGAAATGCACAGGTTTGGTAGGTTTCCCTAGGTGGCGGCTGAGCTACAAGCCAAAATCTACAGGTAGGCACTTTGCAAAAAACACCTCTGTTTTCCTTCACAAATCTGGATGTGTCCACGTTGCGCTTTGGGGCTTTTCCAGTCGCCGCGCTAGGCCTACCCACACAAGTGAGGTATCATTTTTATCGGGAGACGTGGGGGAACGCTGGGTGGAAGGAAATTTGTGGCTCCTCTCAGATTCCAGAACTTTCTGCCACAGAAATGTTAGGAACATGTGTTTTTTTAGCCAAATTTTGAGGTTTGCAAAGAATTCTGGGTAACAGAACCTGGTCCGAACCACACAAGTCACCCCATCTTGGATTCCCCTAGGTCTCTAGTTTTCAGAAATGCACAGGTTTGGTAGGTTTCCCTAGGTGGCGGCTGAGCTACAAGCCAAAATCTACAGGTAGGCACTTTGCAAAAAACACCTCTGTTTTCCTTCACAAATTTGGATGTGTCCACGTTGCGCTTTGGGGCTTTTCCTGTCGCGGGCGCTAGGCCTACCCACACAAGTGAGGTATCATTTTTATCAGGAGACGTGGGGGAACGCTGGGTGGAAGGAAATTGGTGGCTCCTCCCAGATTCCAGAACTTTCTGCCACAGAAATGTGAGGAACATGTATTTTTTTAGCCAAATTTTGAGGTTTGCAAAGGATTCTGGGTAACAGAACCTGGTCCGAGCCACACAAGTCACCCCAACTTGGATTCCCCTAGGTCTCTAGTTTTCAGAAATGCACAGGTTTGGTAGGTTTCCATAGGTGGCGGCTGAGCTACAAACCAAAATCTACAGGTAGGCACTTTGCAAAAAACACCTCTGTTTTCCTTCACAAATTTGGATGTGTCCACGTTGCGCTTTGGGGCTTTTCCTGTCGCGGGCGCTAGGCCTACCACACAAGTGAGGTATCATTTTTATCAGGAGATGTGGGGGAACGCTGGGTGGAAGGAAATTTGTGGCTCCTCTCAGATTCCAGAACTTTCTGCCACAGAAATGTGAGGAACATGTGTTTTTTTAGCCAAATTTTGAGGTTTGCAAAGGATTCTGGGTAACAGAACCTGGTCCAAGCCACACACGTCACCCCATCTTGGATTCCCCTAGGTCTCTAGTTTTCAGAAATGCACAGGTTTGGTAGGTTTCCCTAGGTGGCGGCTGAGCTACAAGCCAAAATCTACAGGTAGGCACTTTGCAAAAAACACCTCTGTTTTCCTTTACAAATTTGGATGTGTCCACGTTGCGCTTTGGGGCTTTTCCTGTCGCGGGCGCTAGGCCTACCCACACAAGTGAGGTATCATTTTTATCGGGAGACATGCGGGAACGCTGGGTGGAAGGAAATTTGTGGCTCCTCTCAGATTCCAGAACTTTCTGCCACAGAAATGTGAGGAACATGTGTTTTTTTAGCCATATTTTGAGGTTTGTAAAGGATTCTGGGTAACAGAACCTGGTCCGAGCCACACAAGTCACCCCATCTTGGATTCCCCTAGGTCTCTAGTTTTCAGAAATGCACAGGTTTGGTAGGTTTCCCTAGGTGGCGGCTGAGTTACAAGCCAAAATCTACAGGTAGGCACTTTGCAAAAAACACCTCTGTTTTCCTTCACAAATTTGGATGTGTCCAAGTTGCGCTTTTGGGCTTTTCCAGTCGCGGGCGCTAGGCCTACCCACACAAGTGAGGTATCATTTTTATCGGGAGACATGGGGGAACGCTGGGTGGAAGGAAATTTGTGGCTCCTCTCAGATTCCAGAACTTCTGCCACAGAAATGTGAGGAACATGTGTTTTTTTAGCCAAATTTTGAGGTTTGCAAAGGATTCTGGGTAACAGAACCTGGTCCGAGCTGCACAAGTCACCCCATCTTGGATTCCCCTAGGTCTCTAGTTTTCAGAAATGCACAGGTTTGGTAGGTTTCCCTAGGTGGCGGCTGAGCTACAAGCCAAAATCTACAGGTAGGCTCTTTGCAAAAAACACCTCTGTTTTCCTTCACAAATTTGGATGTGTCCACATTGCGCTTTGGGGCTTTTCCTGTCGCGGGCGCTAGGCCTACCCACACAAGTGAGGTATCACTTTTATCGGGAGACGTGGGGGAACGCTGGGTGGAAGGAAATTTGTGGATCCTCTCAGATTCCAGAACTTTCTGCCACAGAAATTTGAGGAACATGTGTTTTTCTAGCCAAATTTTGAGGTTTGCAAAGGATTCTGGGTAACAGAACCTGATCCGAGCCACACAAGTCACCCCATCTTGGATTCCCCTAGGTCTCTAGTTTTCAGAAATGCACAGGTTTGGTAGGTTTCCCTAGGTGGCGGCTGAGCTACAGGCCAAAATCTACAGGTAGGCACTTTGCAAAAAACACCTCTGTTTTCCTTCACAAATTTGGATGTGTCCACGTTGCGCTTTGGGGCTTTTCCTGTCGCGGGCGCTAGGCCTACCCACACAAGTGAGGTATCATTTTTATCGGGAGACGTGGGGGAACGCTGGGTGGAAAGAAATTTGTGGCTCCTCTCAGATTCTAGAACTTTCTGCCACAGAAATGTGAGGAACATGTATTTTTTTAGCCAAATTTTGAGGTTTTGCAAAGGATTGTGGGTAACAGAACCTGGTCCGAGCCACACAAGTCACCCCATCTTGGATTCCCCTAGGTCTCTAGTTTTCAGAAATGCACAGGTTTGGTAGGTTTCCCTAGGTGGCGGCTGAGCTACAAGCCAAAATCTACAGGTAGGCACTTTGCAAAAAACACCTCTGTTTTCCTTCACAAATCTGGATGTGTCCACGTTGCGCTTTGGGGCTTTTCCAGTCGCCGCGCTAGGCCTACCCACACAAGTGAGGTATCATTTTTATCGGGAGACGTGGGGGAACGCTGGGTGGAAGGAAATTTGTGGCTCCTCTCAGATTCCAGAACTTTCTGCCACAGAAATGTTAGGAACATGTGTTTTTTTAGCCAAATTTTGAGGTTTGCAAAGAATTCTGGGTAACAGAACCTGGTCCGAACCACACAAGTCACCCCATCTTGGATTCCCCTAGGTCTCTAGTTTTCAGAAATGCACAGGTTTGGTAGGTTTCCCTAGGTGGCGGCTGAGCTACAAGCCAAAATCTACAGGTAGGCACTTTGCAAAAAACACCTCTGTTTTCCTTCACAAATTTGGATGTGTCCAAGTTGCGCTTTTGGGCTTTTCCAGTCGCGGGCGCTAGGCCTACCCACACAAGTGAGGTATCATTTTTATCGGGAGACATGGGGGAACGCTGGGTGGAAGGAAATTTGTGGCTCCTCTCAGATTCCAGAACTTTCTGCCACAGAAATGTGAGGAACATGTATTTTTTTAGCCACATTTTGAGGTTTTGCAAAGGATTCTGGGTAACAGAACCTGGTCCCAGCCACACAAGTCACACCAACTTGGATTCCCCTAGGTCTCTAGTTTTCAGAAATGCACAGGTTTGGTAGGTTTCCCTAGGTGGCGGCTGAGCTACAAGCCAAAATCTACAGGTAGGCACTTTGCAAAAAACACCTCTGTTTTTTTTCACAAATTTGGATGTGTCCACGTTGCGCTTTGGGGCTTTTCCTGTCGCGGGCGCTAGGCCTACCCACACAAGTGAGGTATCATTTTTATCGGGAGACATGGGGGAACGCTGGGTAGAAGGAAATTTGTGGCTCCTCTTAGATTCCAGAACTTCTGCCACAGAAATGTGAGGAACATGTGTTTTTTTAGCCAAATTTTGAGGTTTGCAAAGGATTCTGGGTAACAGAACCTGGTCCGAGCCACACAAGTCACCCCATCTTGGATTCCCCTAGGTCTCTAGTTTTCAGAAATGCACAGGTTTGGTAGGTTTCCCTTGGTGGCGGCTGAGCTACAAGCCAAAATCTACAGGTAGGCTCTTTGCAAAAAATACCTCTGTTTTCCTTCACAAATTTGGATGTGTCCACATTGCGCTTTGGGGCTTTTCCTGTCGCGGGCGCTAGGCCTACCCACACAAGTGAGGTATCACTTTTATCGGGAGACGTGGGGGAACGCTGGGTGGAAGGAAATTTGTGGATCCTCTCAGATTCCAGAACTTTCTGCCACAGAAATTTGAGGAACATGTGTTTTTCTAGCCAAATTTTGAGGTTTGCAAAGGATTCTGGGTAACAGAACCTGATCCGAGCCACACAAGTCACCCCATCTTGGATTCCCCTAGGTCTCTAGTTTTCAGAAATGCACAGGTTTGGTAGCTTTCCCTAGGTGGCGGCTGAGCTACAAGCCAAAATCTACAGGTAGGCACTTTGCAAAAAACACCTCTGTTTTCCTTTACAAATTTGGATGTGTCCACGTTGCGCTTTGGGGCTTTTCCTGTCGCGGGCGCTAGGCCTACCCACACAAGTGAGGTATCATTTTTATCGGGAGACATGGGGGAACGCTGGGTGGAAGGAAATTTGTGGCTCCTCTCAGATTCCAGAACTTTCTGCCACAGAAATGTGAGGAACATGTGTTTTTTTAGCCATATTTTGAGGTTTGTAAAGGATTCTGGGTAACAGAACCTGGTCCGAGCCACACAAGTCACCCCATCTTGGATTCCCCTAGGTCTCTAGTTTTCAGAAATGCACAGGTTTGGTAGGTTTCCCTAGGTGGCGGCTGAGTTACAAGCCAAAATCTACAGGTAGGCACTTTGCAAAAAACACCTCTGTTTTCCTTCACAAATTTGGATGTGTCCAAGTTGCGCTTTTGGGCTTTTCCAGTCGCGGGCGCTAGGCCTACCCACACAAGTGAGGTATCATTTTTATCGGGAGACATGGGGGAACGCTGGGTGGAAGGAAATTTGTGGCTCCTCTCAGATTCCAGAACTTCTGCCACAGAAATGTGAGGAACATGTGTTTTTTTAGCCAAATTTTGAGGTTTGCAAAGGATTCTGGGTAACAGAACCTGGTCCGAGCTGCACAAGTCACCCCATCTTGGATTCCCCTAGGTCTCTAGTTTTCAGAAATGCACAGGTTTGGTAGGTTTCCCTAGGTGGCGGCTGAGCTACAAGCCAAAATCTACAGGTAGGCTCTTTGCAAAAAAAACCTCTGTTTTCCTTCACAAATTTGGATGTGTCCACATTGCGCTTTGGGGCTTTTCCTGTCGCGGGCGCTAGGCCTACCCACACAAGTGAGGTATCACTTTTATCGGGAGACGTGGGGGAACGCTGGGTGGAAGGAAATTTGTGGATCCTCTCAGATTCCAGAACTTTCTGCCACAGAAATTTGAGGAACATGTGTTTTTCTAGCCAAATTTTGAGGTTTGCAAAGGATTCTGGGTAACAGAACCTGGTCCGAGCCACACAAGTCACCCCATCTTGGATTCCCCTAGGTCTCTAGTTTTCAGAAATGCACAGGTTTGGTAGGTTTCCCTAGGTGGCGGCTGAGCTACAAGCCAAAATCTACAGGTAGGCACTTTGCAAAAAACACCTCTGTTTTCCTTCACAAATCTGGATGTGTCCACGTTGCGCTTTGGGGCTTTTCCAGTCGCCGCGCTAGGCCTACCCACACAAGTGAGGTATCATTTTTATCGGGAGACGTGGGGGAACGCTGGGTGGAAGGAAATTTGTGGCTCCTCTCAGATTCCAGAACTTTCTGCCACAGAAATGTTAGGAACATGTGTTTTTTTAGCCAAATTTTGAGGTTTGCAAAGAATTCTGGGTAACAGAACCTGGTCCGAACCACACAAGTCACCCCATCTTGGATTCCCCTAGGTCTCTAGTTTTCAGAAATGCACAGGTTTGGTAGGTTTCCCTAGGTGGCGGCTGAGCTACAAGCCAAAATCTACAGGTAGGCACTTTGCAAAAAACACCTCTGTTTTCCTTCACAAATTTGGATGTGTCCAAGTTGCGCTTTTGGGCTTTTCCAGTCGCGGGCGCTAGGCCTACCCACACAAGTGAGGTATCATTTTTATCGGGAGACATGGGGGAACGCTGGGTGGAAGGAAATTTGTGGCTCCTCTCAGATTCCAGAACTTTCTGCCACAGAAATGTGAGGAACATGTATTTTTTTAGCCAAATTTTGAGGTTTTGCAAAGGATTCTGGGTAACAGAACCTGGTCCCAGCCACACAAGTCACACCAACTTGGATTCCCCTAGGTCTCTAGTTTTCAGAAATGCACAGGTTTGGTAGGTTTCCCTAGGTGGCGGCTGAGCTACAAGCCAAAATCTACAGGTAGGCACTTTGCAAAAAACACCTCTGTTTTTTTTCACAAATTTGGATGTGTCCACGTTGCGCTTTGGGGCTTTTCCTGTCGCGGGCGCTAGGCCTACCCACACAAGTGAGGTATCATTTTTATCGGGAGACATGGGGGAACGCTGGGTAGAAGGAAATTTGTGGCTCCTCTTAGATTCCAGAACTTCTGCCACAGAAATGTGAGGAACATGTGTTTTTTTAGCCAAATTTTGAGGTTTGCAAAGGATTCTGGGTAACAGAACCTGGTCCGAGCCACACAAGTCACCCCATCTTGGATTCCCCTAGGTCTCTAGTTTTCAGAAATGCACAGGTTTGGTAGGTTTCCCTTGGTGGCGGCTGAGCTACAAGCCAAAATCTACAGGTAGGCTCTTTGCAAAAAACACCTCTGTTTTCCTTCACAAATTTGGATGTGTCCACATTGCGCTTTGGGGCTTTTCCTGTCGCGGGCGCTAGGCCTACCCACACAAGTGAGGTATCACTTTTATCGGGAGACGTGGGGGAACGCTGGGTGGAAGGAAATTTGTGGATCCTCTCAGATTCCAGAACTTTCTGCCACAGAAATTTGAGGAACATGTGTTTTTCTAGCCAAATTTTGAGGTTTGCAAAGGATTCTGGGTAACAGAACCTGATCCGAGCCACACAAGTCACCCCATCTTGGATTCCCCTAGGTCTCTAGTTTTCAGAAATGCACAGGTTTGGTAGCTTTCCCTAGGTGGCGGCTGAGCTACAAGCCAAAATCTACAGGTAGGCACTTTGCAAAAAACACCTCTGTTTTCCTTTACAAATTTGGATGTGTCCACGTTGCGCTTTGGGGCTTTTCCTGTCGCGGGCGCTAGGCCTACCCACACAAGTGAGGTATCATTTTTATCGGGAGACATGGGGGAACGCTGGGTGGAAGGAAATTTGTGGCTCCTCTCAGATTCCAGAACTTTCTGCCACAGAAATGTGAGGAACATGTGTTTTTTTAGCCATATTTTGAGGTTTGTAAAGGATTCTGGGTAACAGAACCTGGTCCGAGCCACACAAGTCACCCCATCTTGGATTCCCCTAGGTCTCTAGTTTTCAGAAATGCACAGGTTTGGTAGGTTTCCCTAGGTGGCGGCTGAGTTACAAGCCAAAATCTACAGGTAGGCACTTTGCAAAAAACACCTCTGTTTTCCTTCACAAATTTGGATGTGTCCAAGTTGCGCTTTTGGGCTTTTCCAGTCGCGGGCGCTAGGCCTACCCACACAAGTGAGGTATCATTTTTATCGGGAGACATGGGGGAACGCTGGGTGGAAGGAAATTTGTGGCTCCTCTCAGATTCCAGAACTTCTGCCACAGAAATGTGAGGAACATGTGTTTTTTTAGCCAAATTTTGAGGTTTGCAAAGGATTCTGGGTAACAGAACCTGGTCCGAGCTGCACAAGTCACCCCATCTTGGATTCCCCTAGGTCTCTAGTTTTCAGAAATGCACAGGTTTGGTAGGTTTCCCTAGGTGGCGGCTGAGCTACAAGCCAAAATCTACAGGTAGGCTCTTTGCAAAAATAACCTCTGTTTTCCTTCACAAATTTGGATGTGTCCACATTGCGCTTTGGGGCTTTTCCTGTCGCGGGCGCTAGGCCTACCCACACAAGTGAGGTATCACTTTTATCGGGAGACGTGGGGGAACGCTGGGTGGAAGGAAATTTGTGGATCCTCTCAGATTCCAGAACTTTCTGCCACAGAAATTTGAGGAACATGTGTTTTTCTAGCCAAATTTTGAGGTTTGCAAAGGATTCTGGGTAACAGAACCTGATCCGAGCCACACAAGTCACCCCATCTTGGATTCCCCTAGGTCTCTAGTTTTCAGAAATGCACAGGTTTGGTAGCTTTCCCTAGGTGGCGGCTGAGCTACAGGCCAAAATCTACAGGTAGGCACTTTGCAAAAAACACCTCTGTTTTCCTTCACAAATTTGGATGTGTCCACGTTGCGCTTTGGGGCTTTTCCTGTTGCGGGCGCTAGGCCTACCCACACAAGTGAGGTATCATTTTTATCGGGAGACGTGGGGGAACGCTGGGTGGAAAGAAATTTGTGGCTCCTCTCAGATTCTAGAACTTTCTGCCACAGAAATGTGAGGAACATGTATTTTTTTAGCCAAATTTTGAGGTTTTGCAAAGGATTCTGGGTAACAGAACCTGGTCCGAGCCACACAAGTCACCCCATCTTGGATTCCCCTAGGTCTCTAGTTTTCAGAAATGCACAGGTTTGGTAGGTTTCCCTAGGTGGCGGCTGAGCTACAAGCCAAAATCTACAGGTAGGCACTTTGCAAAAAACACCTCTGTTTTCCTTCACAAATCTGGATGTGTCCACGTTGCGCTTTGGGGCTTTTCCAGTCGCCGCGCTAGGCCTACCCACACAAGTGAGGTATCATTTTTATCGGGAGACGTGGGGGAACGCTGGGTGGAAGGAAATTTGTGGCTCCTCTCAGATTCCAGAACTTTCTGCCACAGAAATGTTAGGAACATGTGTTTTTTTAGCCAAATTTTGAGGTTTGCAAAGAATTCTGGGTAACAGAACCTGGTCCGAACCACACAAGTCACCCCATCTTGGATTCCCCTAGGTCTCTAGTTTTCAGAAATGCACAGGTTTGGTAGGTTTCCCTAGGTGGCGGCTGAGCTACAAGCCAAAATCTACAGGTAGGCACTTTGCAAAAAACACCTCTGTTTTCCTTCACAAATTTGGATGTGTCCAAGTTGCGCTTTTGGGCTTTTCCAGTCGCGGGCGCTAGGCCTACCCACACAAGTGAGGTATCATTTTTATCGGGAGACATGGGGGAACGCTGGGTGGAAGGAAATTTGTGGCTCCTCTCAGATTCCAGAACTTTCTGCCACAGAAATGTGAGGAGCATGTGTTTTTTTAGCCAAATTTTGAGGTTTGCAAAGGATTCTGGGTAACACAACCTGATCCGAGCCACACAAGTCACCCCATCTTGGATTCCCCTAGGTCTCTAGTTTTCAGAAATGCACAGGTTTGGTAGCTTTCCCTAGGTGGCGGCTGAGCTACAGGCCAAAATCTACAGGTAGGCACTTTGCAAAAAACACCTCTGTTTTCCTTCACAAATTTGGATGTGTCCACGTTGCGCTTTGGGGCTTTTCCTGTCGCGGGCGCTAGGCCTACCCACACAAGTGAGGTATCATTTTTATCGGGAGACGTGGGGGAACGCTAGGTGGAAAGAAATTTGTGGCTCCTCTCAGATTCTAGAACTTTCTGCCACAGAAATGTGAGGAACATGTATTTTTTTAGCCAAATTTTGAGGTTTTGCAAAGGATTCTGGGTAACAGAACCTGGTCCGAGCCACACAAGTCACCCCATCTTGGATTCCCCTAGGTCTCTAGTTTTCAGAAATGCACAGGTTTGGTAGGTTTCCCTAGGTGGCGGCTGAGCTACAAGCCAAAATCTACAGGTAGGCACTTTGCAAAAAACACCTCTGTTTTCCTTCACAAATTTGGATGTGTCCACGTTGCGCTTTGGAGCTTTTCCTGTCGCGGGCGCTAGGCCTACCCACACAAGTGAGGTATCATTTTTATCGGGAGACGTGGGGGAACGCTGGGTGGAAAGAAATTTGTGGCTCCTCTCAGATTCTAGAACTTTCTGCCACAGAAATGTGAGGAACATGTATTTTTTTAGCCAAATTTTGTGGTTTTGCAAAGGATTCTGGGTAACAGAACCTGGTCCGAGCCACACAAGTCACCCCATCTTGGATTCCCCTAGGTCTCTAGTTTTCAGAAATGCACAGGTTTGGTAGGTTTCCCTAGGTGGCGGCTGAGCTACAAGCCAAAATCTACAGGTAGGCACTTTGCAAAAAACACCTCTGTTTTCCTTCACAAATCTGGATGTGTCCACGTTGCGCTTTGGGGCTTTTCCAGTCGCCGCGCTAGGCCTACCCACACAAGTGAGGTATCATTTTTATCGGGAGACGTGGGGGAACGCTGGGTGGAAGGAAATTTGTGGCTCCTCTCAGATTCCAGAACTTTCTGCCACAGAAATGTTAGGAACATGTGTTTTTTTAGCCAAATTTTGAGGTTTGCAAAGAATTCTGGGTAACAGAACCTGGTCCGAACCACACAAGTCACCCCATCTTGGATTCCCCTAGGTCTCTAGTTTTCAGAAATGCACAGGTTTGGTAGGTTTCCCTAGGTGGCGGCTGAGCTACAAGCCAAAATCTACAGGTAGGCACTTTGCAAAAAACACCTCTGTTTTCCTTCACAAATTTGGATGTGTCCAAGTTGCGCTTTTGGGCTTTTCCAGTCGCGGGCGCTAGGCCTACCCACACAAGTGAGGTATCATTTTTATCGGGAGACATGGGGGAACGCTGGGTGGAAGGAAATTTGTGGCTCCTCTCAGATTCCAGAACTTTCTGCCACAGAAATGTGAGGAGCATGTGTTTTTTTAGCCAAATTTTGAGGTTTGCAAAGGATTCTGGGTAACACAACCTGATCCGAGCCACACAAGTCACCCCATCTTGGATTCCCCTAGGTCTCTAGTTTTCAGAAATGCACAGGTTTGGTAGCTTTCCCTAGGTGGCGGCTGAGCTACAGGCCAAAATCTACAGGTAGGCACTTTGCAAAAAACACCTCTGTTTTCCTTCACAAATTTGGATGTGTCCACGTTGCGCTTTGGGGCTTTTCCTGTCGCGGGCGCTAGGCCTACCCACACAAGTGAGGTATCATTTTTATCGGGAGACGTGGGGGAACGCTAGGTGGAAAGAAATTTGTGGCTCCTCTCAGATTCTAGAACTTTCTGCCACAGAAATGTGAGGAACATGTATTTTTTTAGCCAAATTTTGAGGTTTTGCAAAGGATTCTGGGTAACAGAACCTGGTCCGAGCCACACAAGTCACCCCATCTTGGATTCCCCTAGGTCTCTAGTTTTCAGAAATGCACAGGTTTGGTAGGTTTCCCTAGGTGGCGGCTGAGCTACAAGCCAAAATCTACAGGTAGGCACTTTGCAAAAAACACCTCTGTTTTCCTTCACAAATCTGGATGTGTCCACGTTGCGCTTTGGGGCTTTTCCAGTCGTCGCGCTAGGCCTACCCACACAAGTGAGGTATCATTTTTATCGGGAGACGTGGGGGAACGCTGGGTGGAAGGAAATTTGTGGCTCCTCTCAGATTCCAGAACTTTCTGCCACAGAAATGTTAGGAACATGTGTTTTTTTAGCCAAATTTTGAGGTTTGCAAAGGATTCTGGGTAACAGAACCTGGTCCGAACCACACAAGTCACCCCATCTTGGATTCCCCTAGGTCTCTAGTTTTCAGGAATGCACAGGTTTGGTAGGTTTCCCTAGGTGGCGGCTGAGCTACAAGCCAAAATCTACAGGTAGGCACTTTGCAAAAAACACCTCTGTTTTCCTTCACAAATTTGGATGTGTCCACGTTGCGCTTTGGGGCTTTTCCTGTCGCGGGCGCTAGGCCTACCCACACAAGTGAGGTATCATTTTTATCGGGAGACGTGGGGGAACGCTGGGTGGAAGGAAATTTGTGGCTCCTCTCAGATTCCAGAACTTTCTGCCACAGAAATGTGAGGAGCATGTGTTTTTTTAGCCAAATTTTGAGGTTTGCTAAGGATTCTGGGTAACAGAACCTGATCCGAGCCACACAAGTCACCCCATCTTGGATTCCCCTAGGTCTCTAGTTTTCAGAAATGCACAGGTTTGGTAGGTTTCCCTAGGTGGCGGCTGAGCTACAGGCCAAAATCTACAGGTAGGCACTTTGCAAAAAACACCTCTGTTTTCCTTCACAAATTTGGATGTGTCCACGTTGCGCTTTGGGGCTTATCCTGTCGCGGGCGCTAGGCCTACCCACACAAGTGAGGTATCACTTTTATCAGGAGACGTGGGGGAACGCTGGGTGGAAGGAAATTTGTGGCTCCTCTCAGATTCCAGAACTTTCTGCCACAGAAATTTGAGGAACATGTGTTTTTATAGCCAAATTTTGAGGTTTGCAAAGGATTCTGGGTAACAGAACCTGATCCGAGCCACACAAGTCACCCCATCTTGGATTCCCCTAGGTCTCTAGTTTTCAGAAATGCACAGGTTTGGTAGGTTTCCCTAGGTGGCGGCTGAGCTACAGGCCAAAATCTACAGGTAGGCACTTTGCAAAAAACACCTCTGTTTTCCTTCACAAATTTGGATGTGTCCACGTTGCGCTTTGGGGCGTTTCCTGTCGCGGGTGCTAGGCCTACCCACACAAGTGAGGTATCATTTTTATCGGGAGACGTGGGGGAACGCTGGGTGGAAAGAAATTTGTGGCTCCTCTCAGATTCCAGAACTTTCTGCCACAGAAATGTGAGGAACATGTATTTTTTTAGCCAAATTTTGAGGTTTGCAAAGGATTCTGGGTAACAGAACCTGGTCCCAGCCACACAAGTCAGCCCAACATGGATTCCCCTAGGTCTCTAGTTTTCAGAAATGCACAGGTTTGGTAGGTTTCCCTAGGTGGCGGCTGAGCTACAAGCCAAAATCTACAGGTAGGCACTTTGCAAAAAACACCTCTTTTTTCCTTCACAAATTTGGATGTGTCCACGTTGCGCTTTGGGGCTTTTCCTCTCGCGGGCGCTAGGCCTACCCACACAAGTGAGGTATCATTTTTATCAGGAGACGTGGGGGAACGCTGGGTGGAAGGAAATTTGTGGCTCCTCTCAGATTCCAGAACTTTCTGCCACAGAAATGTGAGGAACATGTGTTTTTTTAGCCAACTTTTGAGGTTTGCAAAGGATTCTGGGTAACAGAACCTGGTCCGACCCACACATGTCACCCCATCTTGGATTCCCCTAGGTCTCTAGTTTTCAGAAATGCACAGGTTTGGTAGCTTTCCCTAGGTGGCGGCTGAGCTACAAACCAAAATCTACAGGTAGGCACTTTGCAAAAAACACCTCTGTTTTCCTTCACAAATTTGGATGTGTCCACGTTGCGCTTTGGGGCTATTCCTGTCGCGGGCGCTAGGCCTACCCACACAAGTGATGTATCATTTTTATCGGGAGACACGGGGGAACGCTGGGTGGAAGGAAATTTGTGGCTCCTCTCAGATTCCAGAACTTTCTGCCACAGAAATGTGAGGAACATGTATTTTTTTAGCCAAATTTTGAGGTTTTGCAAAGGATTCTGGGTAACAGAACCTGGTCCGAGCCACACAAGTCACCCCATCTTGGATTCCCCTAGGTCTCTAGTTTTCAGAAATGCACAGGTTTGGTAGGTTTCCCTAGGTGGCGGCTGAGCTACAGGCCAAAATCTACAGGTAGGCACTTTGCAAAAAACACCTCTGTTTTCCTTCACAAATTTGGATGTGTCCACGTTGCGCTTTGGGGCTTTTCCTGTCGCGGGCGCTAGGCCTACCCACACAAGTGAGGTATCATTTTTATCGGGAGACGTGGGGGAACGCTGGGTGGAAAGAAATTTGTGGCTCCTCTCAGATTCTAGAACTTTCTGCCACAGAAATGTGAGGAACATGTATTTTTTTAGCCAAATTTTGAGGTTTTGCAAAGGATTGTGGGTAACAGAACCTGGTCCGAGCCACACAAGTCACCCCATCTTGGATTCCCCTAGGTCTCTAGTTTTCAGAAATGCACAGGTTTGGTAGGTTTCCCTAGGTGGCGGCTGAGCTACAAGCCAAAATCTACAGGTAGGCACTTTGCAAAAAACACCTCTGTTTTCCTTCACAAATCTGGATGTGTCCACGTTGCGCTTTGGGGCTTTTCCAGTCGCCGCGCTAGGCCTACCCACACAAGTGAGGTATCATTTTTATCGGGAGACGTGGGGGAACGCTGGGTGGAAGGAAATTTGTGGCTCCTCTCAGATTCCAGAACTTTCTGCCACAGAAATGTTAGGAACATGTGTTTTTTTAGCCAAATTTTGAGGTTTGCAAAGAATTCTGGGTAACAGAACCTGGTCCGAACCACACAAGTCACCCCATCTTGGATTCCCCTAGGTCTCTAGTTTTCAGAAATGCACAGGTTTGGTAGGTTTCCCTAGGTGGCGGCTGAGCTACAAGCCAAAATCTACAGGTAGGCACTTTGCAAAAAACACCTCTGTTTTCCTTCACAAATTTGGATGTGTCCAAGTTGCGCTTTTGGGCTTTTCCAGTCGCGGGCGCTAGGCCTACCCACACAAGTGAGGTATCATTTTTATCGGGAGACATGGGGGAACGCTGGGTGGAAGGAAATTTGTGGCTCCTCTCAGATTCCAGAACTTTCTGCCACAGAAATGTGAGGAACATGTATTTTTTTAGCCACATTTTGAGGTTTTGCAAAGGATTCTGGGTAACAGAACCTGGTCCCAGCCACACAAGTCACACCAACTTGGATTCCCCTAGGTCTCTAGTTTTCAGAAATGCACAGGTTTGGTAGGTTTCCCTAGGTGGCGGCTGAGCTACAAGCCAAAATCTACAGGTAGGCACTTTGCAAAAAACACCTCTGTTTTTTTTCACAAATTTGGATGTGTCCACGTTGCGCTTTGGGGCTTTTCCTGTCGCGGGCGCTAGGCCTACCCACACAAGTGAGGTATCATTTTTATCGGGAGACATGGGGGAACGCTGGGTAGAAGGAAATTTGTGGCTCCTCTTAGATTCCAGAACTTCTGCCACAGAAATGTGAGGAACATGTGTTTTTTTAGCCAAATTTTGAGGTTTGCAAAGGATTCTGGGTAACAGAACCTGGTCCGAGCCACACAAGTCACCCCATCTTGGATTCCCCTAGGTCTCTAGTTTTCAGAAATGCACAGGTTTGGTAGGTTTCCCTTGGTGGCGGCTGAGCTACAAGCCAAAATCTACAGGTAGGCTCTTTGCAAAAAATACCTCTGTTTTCCTTCACAAATTTGGATGTGTCCACATTGCGCTTTGGGGCTTTTCCTGTCGCGGGCGCTAGGCCTACCCACACAAGTGAGGTATCACTTTTATCGGGAGACGTGGGGGAACGCTGGGTGGAAGGAAATTTGTGGATCCTCTCAGATTCCAGAACTTTCTGCCACAGAAATTTGAGGAACATGTGTTTTTCTAGCCAAATTTTGAGGTTTGCAAAGGATTCTGGGTAACAGAACCTGATCCGAGCCACACAAGTCACCCCATCTTGGATTCCCCTAGGTCTCTAGTTTTCAGAAATGCACAGGTTTGGTAGCTTTCCCTAGGTGGCGGCTGAGCTACAAGCCAAAATCTACAGGTAGGCACTTTGCAAAAAACACCTCTGTTTTCCTTTACAAATTTGGATGTGTCCACGTTGCGCTTTGGGGCTTTTCCTGTCGCGGGCGCTAGGCCTACCCACACAAGTGAGGTATCATTTTTATCGGGAGACATGGGGGAACGCTGGGTGGAAGGAAATTTGTGGCTCCTCTCAGATTCCAGAACTTTCTGCCACAGAAATGTGAGGAACATGTGTTTTTTTAGCCATATTTTGAGGTTTGTAAAGGATTCTGGGTAACAGAACCTGGTCCGAGCCACACAAGTCACCCCATCTTGGATTCCCCTAGGTCTCTAGTTTTCAGAAATGCACAGGTTTGGTAGGTTTCCCTAGGTGGCGGCTGAGTTACAAGCCAAAATCTACAGGTAGGCACTTTGCAAAAAACACCTCTGTTTTCCTTCACAAATTTGGATGTGTCCAAGTTGCGCTTTTGGGCTTTTCCAGTCGCGGGCGCTAGGCCTACCCACACAAGTGAGGTATCATTTTTATCGGGAGACATGGGGGAACGCTGGGTGGAAGGAAATTTGTGGCTCCTCTCAGATTCCAGAACTTCTGCCACAGAAATGTGAGGAACATGTGTTTTTTTAGCCAAATTTTGAGGTTTGCAAAGGATTCTGGGTAACAGAACCTGGTCCGAGCTGCACAAGTCACCCCATCTTGGATTCCCCTAGGTCTCTAGTTTTCAGAAATGCACAGGTTTGGTAGGTTTCCCTAGGTGGCGGCTGAGCTACAAGCCAAAATCTACAGGTAGGCTCTTTGCAAAAAAAACCTCTGTTTTCCTTCACAAATTTGGATGTGTCCACATTGCGCTTTGGGGCTTTTCCTGTCGCGGGCGCTAGGCCTACCCACACAAGTGAGGTATCACTTTTATCGGGAGACGTGGGGGAACGCTGGGTGGAAGGAAATTTGTGGATCCTCTCAGATTCCAGAACTTTCTGCCACAGAAATTTGAGGAACATGTGTTTTTCTAGCCAAATTTTGAGGTTTGCAAAGGATTCTGGGTAACAGAACCTGGTCCGAGCCACACAAGTCACCCCATCTTGGATTCCCCTAGGTCTCTAGTTTTCAGAAATGCACAGGTTTGGTAGGTTTCCCTAGGTGGCGGCTGAGCTACAAGCCAAAATCTACAGGTAGGCACTTTGCAAAAAACACCTCTGTTTTCCTTCACAAATCTGGATGTGTCCACGTTGCGCTTTGGGGCTTTTCCAGTCGCCGCGCTAGGCCTACCCACACAAGTGAGGTATCATTTTTATCGGGAGACGTGGGGGAACGCTGGGTGGAAGGAAATTTGTGGCTCCTCTCAGATTCCAGAACTTTCTGCCACAGAAATGTTAGGAACATGTGTTTTTTTAGCCAAATTTTGAGGTTTGCAAAGAATTCTGGGTAACAGAACCTGGTCCGAACCACACAAGTCACCCCATCTTGGATTCCCCTAGGTCTCTAGTTTTCAGAAATGCACAGGTTTGGTAGGTTTCCCTAGGTGGCGGCTGAGCTACAAGCCAAAATCTACAGGTAGGCACTTTGCAAAAAACACCTCTGTTTTCCTTCACAAATTTGGATGTGTCCAAGTTGCGCTTTTGGGCTTTTCCAGTCGCGGGCGCTAGGCCTACCCACACAAGTGAGGTATCATTTTTATCGGGAGACATGGGGGAACGCTGGGTGGAAGGAAATTTGTGGCTCCTCTCAGATTCCAGAACTTTCTGCCACAGAAATGTGAGGAACATGTATTTTTTTAGCCAAATTTTGAGGTTTTGCAAAGGATTCTGGGTAACAGAACCTGGTCCCAGCCACACAAGTCACACCAACTTGGATTCCCCTAGGTCTCTAGTTTTCAGAAATGCACAGGTTTGGTAGGTTTCCCTAGGTGGCGGCTGAGCTACAAGCCAAAATCTACAGGTAGGCACTTTGCAAAAAACACCTCTGTTTTTTTTCACAAATTTGGATGTGTCCACGTTGCGCTTTGGGGCTTTTCCTGTCGCGGGCGCTAGGCCTACCCACACAAGTGAGGTATCATTTTTATCGGGAGACATGGGGGAACGCTGGGTAGAAGGAAATTTGTGGCTCCTCTTAGATTCCAGAACTTCTGCCACAGAAATGTGAGGAACATGTGTTTTTTTAGCCAAATTTTGAGGTTTGCAAAGGATTCTGGGTAACAGAACCTGGTCCGAGCCACACAAGTCACCCCATCTTGGATTCCCCTAGGTCTCTAGTTTTCAGAAATGCACAGGTTTGGTAGGTTTCCCTTGGTGGCGGCTGAGCTACAAGCCAAAATCTACAGGTAGGCTCTTTGCAAAAAACACCTCTGTTTTCCTTCACAAATTTGGATGTGTCCACATTGCGCTTTGGGGCTTTTCCTGTCGCGGGCGCTAGGCCTACCCACACAAGTGAGGTATCACTTTTATCGGGAGACGTGGGGGAACGCTGGGTGGAAGGAAATTTGTGGATCCTCTCAGATTCCAGAACTTTCTGCCACAGAAATTTGAGGAACATGTGTTTTTCTAGCCAAATTTTGAGGTTTGCAAAGGATTCTGGGTAACAGAACCTGATCCGAGCCACACAAGTCACCCCATCTTGGATTCCCCTAGGTCTCTAGTTTTCAGAAATGCACAGGTTTGGTAGCTTTCCCTAGGTGGCGGCTGAGCTACAAGCCAAAATCTACAGGTAGGCACTTTGCAAAAAACACCTCTGTTTTCCTTTACAAATTTGGATGTGTCCACGTTGCGCTTTGGGGCTTTTCCTGTCGCGGGCGCTAGGCCTACCCACACAAGTGAGGTATCATTTTTATCGGGAGACATGGGGGAACGCTGGGTGGAAGGAAATTTGTGGCTCCTCTCAGATTCCAGAACTTTCTGCCACAGAAATGTGAGGAACATGTGTTTTTTTAGCCATATTTTGAGGTTTGTAAAGGATTCTGGGTAACAGAACCTGGTCCGAGCCACACAAGTCACCCCATCTTGGATTCCCCTAGGTCTCTAGTTTTCAGAAATGCACAGGTTTGGTAGGTTTCCCTAGGTGGCGGCTGAGTTACAAGCCAAAATCTACAGGTAGGCACTTTGCAAAAAACACCTCTGTTTTCCTTCACAAATTTGGATGTGTCCAAGTTGCGCTTTTGGGCTTTTCCAGTCGCGGGCGCTAGGCCTACCCACACAAGTGAGGTATCATTTTTATCGGGAGACATGGGGGAACGCTGGGTGGAAGGAAATTTGTGGCTCCTCTCAGATTCCAGAACTTCTGCCACAGAAATGTGAGGAACATGTGTTTTTTTAGCCAAATTTTGAGGTTTGCAAAGGATTCTGGGTAACAGAACCTGGTCCGAGCTGCACAAGTCACCCCATCTTGGATTCCCCTAGGTCTCTAGTTTTCAGAAATGCACAGGTTTGGTAGGTTTCCCTAGGTGGCGGCTGAGCTACAAGCCAAAATCTACAGGTAGGCTCTTTGCAAAAATAACCTCTGTTTTCCTTCACAAATTTGGATGTGTCCACATTGCGCTTTGGGGCTTTTCCTGTCGCGGGCGCTAGGCCTACCCACACAAGTGAGGTATCACTTTTATCGGGAGACGTGGGGGAACGCTGGGTGGAAGGAAATTTGTGGATCCTCTCAGATTCCAGAACTTTCTGCCACAGAAATTTGAGGAACATGTGTTTTTCTAGCCAAATTTTGAGGTTTGCAAAGGATTCTGGGTAACAGAACCTGATCCGAGCCACACAAGTCACCCCATCTTGGATTCCCCTAGGTCTCTAGTTTTCAGAAATGCACAGGTTTGGTAGCTTTCCCTAGGTGGCGGCTGAGCTACAGGCCAAAATCTACAGGTAGGCACTTTGCAAAAAACACCTCTGTTTTCCTTCACAAATTTGGATGTGTCCACGTTGCGCTTTGGGGCTTTTCCTGTTGCGGGCGCTAGGCCTACCCACACAAGTGAGGTATCATTTTTATCGGGAGACGTGGGGGAACGCTGGGTGGAAAGAAATTTGTGGCTCCTCTCAGATTCTAGAACTTTCTGCCACAGAAATGTGAGGAACATGTATTTTTTTAGCCAAATTTTGAGGTTTTGCAAAGGATTCTGGGTAACAGAACCTGGTCCGAGCCACACAAGTCACCCCATCTTGGATTCCCCTAGGTCTCTAGTTTTCAGAAATGCACAGGTTTGGTAGGTTTCCCTAGGTGGCGGCTGAGCTACAAGCCAAAATCTACAGGTAGGCACTTTGCAAAAAACACCTCTGTTTTCCTTCACAAATCTGGATGTGTCCACGTTGCGCTTTGGGGCTTTTCCAGTCGCCGCGCTAGGCCTACCCACACAAGTGAGGTATCATTTTTATCGGGAGACGTGGGGGAACGCTGGGTGGAAGGAAATTTGTGGCTCCTCTCAGATTCCAGAACTTTCTGCCACAGAAATGTTAGGAACATGTGTTTTTTTAGCCAAATTTTGAGGTTTGCAAAGAATTCTGGGTAACAGAACCTGGTCCGAACCACACAAGTCACCCCATCTTGGATTCCCCTAGGTCTCTAGTTTTCAGAAATGCACAGGTTTGGTAGGTTTCCCTAGGTGGCGGCTGAGCTACAAGCCAAAATCTACAGGTAGGCACTTTGCAAAAAACACCTCTGTTTTCCTTCACAAATTTGGATGTGTCCAAGTTGCGCTTTTGGGCTTTTCCAGTCGCGGGCGCTAGGCCTACCCACACAAGTGAGGTATCATTTTTATCGGGAGACATGGGGGAACGCTGGGTGGAAGGAAATTTGTGGCTCCTCTCAGATTCCAGAACTTTCTGCCACAGAAATGTGAGGAGCATGTGTTTTTTTAGCCAAATTTTGAGGTTTGCAAAGGATTCTGGGTAACACAACCTGATCCGAGCCACACAAGTCACCCCATCTTGGATTCCCCTAGGTCTCTAGTTTTCAGAAATGCACAGGTTTGGTAGCTTTCCCTAGGTGGCGGCTGAGCTACAGGCCAAAATCTACAGGTAGGCACTTTGCAAAAAACACCTCTGTTTTCCTTCACAAATTTGGATGTGTCCACGTTGCGCTTTGGGGCTTTTCCTGTCGCGGGCGCTAGGCCTACCCACACAAGTGAGGTATCATTTTTATCGGGAGACGTGGGGGAACGCTAGGTGGAAAGAAATTTGTGGCTCCTCTCAGATTCTAGAACTTTCTGCCACAGAAATGTGAGGAACATGTATTTTTTTAGCCAAATTTTGAGGTTTTGCAAAGGATTCTGGGTAACAGAACCTGGTCCGAGCCACACAAGTCACCCCATCTTGGATTCCCCTAGGTCTCTAGTTTTCAGAAATGCACAGGTTTGGTAGGTTTCCCTAGGTGGCGGCTGAGCTACAAGCCAAAATCTACAGGTAGGCACTTTGCAAAAAACACCTCTGTTTTCCTTCACAAATTTGGATGTGTCCACGTTGCGCTTTGGAGCTTTTCCTGTCGCGGGCGCTAGGCCTACCCACACAAGTGAGGTATCATTTTTATCGGGAGACGTGGGGGAACGCTGGGTGGAAAGAAATTTGTGGCTCCTCTCAGATTCTAGAACTTTCTGCCACAGAAATGTGAGGAACATGTATTTTTTTAGCCAAATTTTGTGGTTTTGCAAAGGATTCTGGGTAACAGAACCTGGTCCGAGCCACACAAGTCACCCCATCTTGGATTCCCCTAGGTCTCTAGTTTTCAGAAATGCACAGGTTTGGTAGGTTTCCCTAGGTGGCGGCTGAGCTACAAGCCAAAATCTACAGGTAGGCACTTTGCAAAAAACACCTCTGTTTTCCTTCACAAATCTGGATGTGTCCACGTTGCGCTTTGGGGCTTTTCCAGTCGCCGCGCTAGGCCTACCCACACAAGTGAGGTATCATTTTTATCGGGAGACGTGGGGGAACGCTGGGTGGAAGGAAATTTGTGGCTCCTCTCAGATTCCAGAACTTTCTGCCACAGAAATGTTAGGAACATGTGTTTTTTTAGCCAAATTTTGAGGTTTGCAAAGAATTCTGGGTAACAGAACCTGGTCCGAACCACACAAGTCACCCCATCTTGGATTCCCCTAGGTCTCTAGTTTTCAGAAATGCACAGGTTTGGTAGGTTTCCCTAGGTGGCGGCTGAGCTACAAGCCAAAATCTACAGGTAGGCACTTTGCAAAAAACACCTCTGTTTTCCTTCACAAATTTGGATGTGTCCAAGTTGCGCTTTTGGGCTTTTCCAGTCGCGGGCGCTAGGCCTACCCACACAAGTGAGGTATCATTTTTATCGGGAGACATGGGGGAACGCTGGGTGGAAGGAAATTTGTGGCTCCTCTCAGATTCCAGAACTTTCTGCCACAGAAATGTGAGGAGCATGTGTTTTTTTAGCCAAATTTTGAGGTTTGCAAAGGATTCTGGGTAACACAACCTGATCCGAGCCACACAAGTCACCCCATCTTGGATTCCCCTAGGTCTCTAGTTTTCAGAAATGCACAGGTTTGGTAGCTTTCCCTAGGTGGCGGCTGAGCTACAGGCCAAAATCTACAGGTAGGCACTTTGCAAAAAACACCTCTGTTTTCCTTCACAAATTTGGATGTGTCCACGTTGCGCTTTGGGGCTTTTCCTGTCGCGGGCGCTAGGCCTACCCACACAAGTGAGGTATCATTTTTATCGGGAGACGTGGGGGAACGCTAGGTGGAAAGAAATTTGTGGCTCCTCTCAGATTCTAGAACTTTCTGCCACAGAAATGTGAGGAACATGTATTTTTTTAGCCAAATTTTGAGGTTTTGCAAAGGATTCTGGGTAACAGAACCTGGTCCGAGCCACACAAGTCACCCCATCTTGGATTCCCCTAGGTCTCTAGTTTTCAGAAATGCACAGGTTTGGTAGGTTTCCCTAGGTGGCGGCTGAGCTACAAGCCAAAATCTACAGGTAGGCACTTTGCAAAAAACACCTCTGTTTTCCTTCACAAATCTGGATGTGTCCACGTTGCGCTTTGGGGCTTTTCCAGTCGTCGCGCTAGGCCTACCCACACAAGTGAGGTATCATTTTTATCGGGAGACGTGGGGGAACGCTGGGTGGAAGGAAATTTGTGGCTCCTCTCAGATTCCAGAACTTTCTGCCACAGAAATGTTAGGAACATGTGTTTTTTTAGCCAAATTTTGAGGTTTGCAAAGGATTCTGGGTAACAGAACCTGGTCCGAACCACACAAGTCACCCCATCTTGGATTCCCCTAGGTCTCTAGTTTTCAGGAATGCACAGGTTTGGTAGGTTTCCCTAGGTGGCGGCTGAGCTACAAGCCAAAATCTACAGGTAGGCACTTTGCAAAAAACACCTCTGTTTTCCTTCACAAATTTGGATGTGTCCACGTTGCGCTTTGGGGCTTTTCCTGTCGCGGGCGCTAGGCCTACCCACACAAGTGAGGTATCATTTTTATCGGGAGACGTGGGGGAACGCTGGGTGGAAGGAAATTTGTGGCTCCTCTCAGATTCCAGAACTTTCTGCCACAGAAATGTGAGGAGCATGTGTTTTTTTAGCCAAATTTTGAGGTTTGCTAAGGATTCTGGGTAACAGAACCTGATCCGAGCCACACAAGTCACCCCATCTTGGATTCCCCTAGGTCTCTAGTTTTCAGAAATGCACAGGTTTGGTAGGTTTCCCTAGGTGGCGGCTGAGCTACAGGCCAAAATCTACAGGTAGGCACTTTGCAAAAAACACCTCTGTTTTCCTTCACAAATTTGGATGTGTCCACGTTGCGCTTTGGGGCTTATCCTGTCGCGGGCGCTAGGCCTACCCACACAAGTGAGGTATCACTTTTATCAGGAGACGTGGGGGAACGCTGGGTGGAAGGAAATTTGTGGCTCCTCTCAGATTCCAGAACTTTCTGCCACAGAAATTTGAGGAACATGTGTTTTTATAGCCAAATTTTGAGGTTTGCAAAGGATTCTGGGTAACAGAACCTGATCCGAGCCACACAAGTCACCCCATCTTGGATTCCCCTAGGTCTCTAGTTTTCAGAAATGCACAGGTTTGGTAGGTTTCCCTAGGTGGCGGCTGAGCTACAGGCCAAAATCTACAGGTAGGCACTTTGCAAAAAACACCTCTGTTTTCCTTCACAAATTTGGATGTGTCCACGTTGCGCTTTGGGGCGTTTCCTGTCGCGGGTGCTAGGCCTACCCACACAAGTGAGGTATCATTTTTATCGGGAGACGTGGGGGAACGCTGGGTGGAAAGAAATTTGTGGCTCCTCTCAGATTCCAGAACTTTCTGCCACAGAAATGTGAGGAACATGTATTTTTTTAGCCAAATTTTGAGGTTTGCAAAGGATTCTGGGTAACAGAACCTGGTCCCAGCCACACAAGTCAGCCCAACATGGATTCCCCTAGGTCTCTAGTTTTCAGAAATGCACAGGTTTGGTAGGTTTCCCTAGGTGGCGGCTGAGCTACAAGCCAAAATCTACAGGTAGGCACTTTGCAAAAAACACCTCTTTTTTCCTTCACAAATTTGGATGTGTCCACGTTGCGCTTTGGGGCTTTTCCTCTCGCGGGCGCTAGGCCTACCCACACAAGTGAGGTATCATTTTTATCAGGAGACGTGGGGGAACGCTGGGTGGAAGGAAATTTGTGGCTCCTCTCAGATTCCAGAACTTTCTGCCACAGAAATGTGAGGAACATGTGTTTTTTTAGCCAACTTTTGAGGTTTGCAAAGGATTCTGGGTAACAGAACCTGGTCCGACCCACACATGTCACCCCATCTTGGATTCCCCTAGGTCTCTAGTTTTCAGAAATGCACAGGTTTGGTAGCTTTCCCTAGGTGGCGGCTGAGCTACAAACCAAAATCTACAGGTAGGCACTTTGCAAAAAACACCTCTGTTTTCCTTCACAAATTTGGATGTGTCCACGTTGCGCTTTGGGGCTATTCCTGTCGCGGGCGCTAGGCCTACCCACACAAGTGATGTATCATTTTTATCGGGAGACACGGGGGAACGCTGGGTGGAAGGAAATTTGTGGCTCCTCTCAGATTCCAGAACTTTCTGCCACAGAAATGTGAGGAACATGTATTTTTTTAGCCAAATTTTGAGGTTTTGCAAAGGATTCTGGGTAACAGAACCTGGTCCGAGCCACACAAGTCACCCCATCTTGGATTCCCCTAGGTCTCTAGTTTTCAGAAATGCACAGGTTTGGTAGGTTTCCCTAGTTGGCGGCTGAGCTACAAGCCAAAATCTACAGGTAGGCACTTTGCAAAAAACACCTCTGTTTTCCTTCACAAATCTGGATGTGTCCACGTTGCGCTTTGGGGCTTTTCCAGTCGTCGCGCTAGGCCTACCCACACAAGTGAGGTATCATTTTTATCGGGAGACGTGGGGGAACGCTGGGTGGAAGGAAATTTGTGGCTCCTCTCAGATTCCAGAACTTTCTGCCACAGAAATGTTAGGAACATGTGTTTCTTTAGCCAAATTTTGAGGTTTGCAAAGAATTCTGGGTAACAGAACCTGGTCCGAACCACACAAGTCACCCCATCTTGGATTCCCCTAGGTCTCTAGTTTTCAGAAATGCACAGGTTTGGTAGGTTTCCCTAGGTGGCGGCTGAGCTACAAGCCAAAATCTACAGGTAGGCACTTTGCAAAAAACACCTCTGTTTTCCTTCACAAATTTGGATGTGTCCAAGTTGCGCTTTTGGGCTTTTCCAGTCGCGGGCGCTAGGCCTACCCACACAAGTGAGGTATCATTTTTATCGGGAGACATGGGGGAACGCTGGGTGGAAGGAAATTTGTGGCTCCTCTCAGATTCCAGAACTTTCTGCCACAGAAATGTGAGGAGCATGTGTTTTTTTAGCCAAATTTTGAGGTTTGCAAAGGATTCTGGGTAACACAACCTGATCCGAGCCACACAAGTCACCCCATCTTGGATTCCCCTAGGTCTCTAGTTTTCAGAAATGCACAGGTTTGGTAGCTTTCCCTAGGTGGCGGCTGAGCTACAGGCCAAAATCTACAGGTAGGCACTTTGCAAAAAACACCTCTGTTTTCCTTCACAAATTTGGATGTGTCCACGTTGCGCTTTGGGGCTTTTCCTGTCGCGGGCGCTAGGCCTACCCACACAAGTGAGGTATCATTTTTATCGGGAGACGTGGGGGAACGCTAGGTGGAAAGAAATTTGTGGCTCCTCTCAGATTCTAGAACTTTCTGCCACAGAAATGTGAGGAACATGTATTTTTTTAGCCAAATTTTGAGGTTTTGCAAAGGATTCTGGGTAACAGAACCTGGTCCGAGCCACACAAGTCACCCCATCTTGGATTCCCCTAGGTCTCTAGTTTTCAGAAATGCACAGGTTTGGTAGGTTTCCCTAGGTGGCGGCTGAGCTACAAGCCAAAATCTACAGGTAGGCACTTTGCAAAAAACACCTCTGTTTTCCTTCACAAATTTGGATGTGTCCACGTTGCGCTTTGGGGCTTTTCCTGTCGCGGGCGCTAGGCCTACCCACACAAGTGAGGTATCATTTTTATCGGGAGACGTGGGGGAACGCTGGGTGGAAAGAAATTTGTGGCTCCTCTCAGATTCTAGAACTTTCTGCCACAGAAATGTGAGGAACATGTATTTTTTTAGCCAAATTTTGAGGTTTTGCAAAGGATTCTGGGTAACAGAACCTGGTCCGAGCCACACAAGTCACCCCATCTTGGATTCCCCTAGGTCTCTAGTTTTCAGAAATGCACAGGTTTGGTAGGTTTCCCTAGGTGGCGGCTGAGCTACAAGCCAAAATCTACAGGTAGGCACTTTGCAAAAAACACCTCTGTTTTCCTTCACAAATCTGGATGTGTCCACGTTGCGCTTTGGGGCTTTTCCAGTCGCCGCGCTAGGCCTACCCACACAAGTGAGGTATCATTTTTATCGGGAGACGTGGGGGAACGCTGGGTGGAAGGAAATTTGTGGCTCCTCTCAGATTCCAGAACTTTCTGCCACAGAAATGTTAGGAACATGTGTTTTTTTAGCCAAATTTTGAGGTTTGCAAAGAATTCTGGGTAACAGAACCTGGTCCGAACCACACAAGTCACCCCATCTTGGATTCCCCTAGGTCTCTAGTTTTCAGAAATGCACAGGTTTGGTAGGTTTCCCTAGGTGGCGGCTGAGCTACAAGCCAAAATCTACAGGTAGGCACTTTGCAAAAAACACCTCTGTTTTCCTTCACAAATTTGGATGTGTCCAAGTTGCGCTTTTGGGCTTTTCCAGTCGCGGGCGCTAGGCCTACCCACACAAGTGAGGTATCATTTTTATCGGGAGACATGGGGGAACGCTGGGTGGAAGGAAATTTGTGGCTCCTCTCAGATTCCAGAACTTTCTGCCACAGAAATGTGAGGAGCATGTGTTTTTTTAGCCAAATTTTGAGGTTTGCAAAGGATTCTGGGTAACACAACCTGATCCGAGCCACACAAGTCACCCCATCTTGGATTCCCCTAGGTCTCTAGTTTTCAGAAATGCACAGGTTTGGTAGCTTTCCCTAGGTGGCGGCTGAGCTACAGGCCAAAATCTACAGGTAGGCACTTTGCAAAAAACACCTCTGTTTTCCTTCACAAATTTGGATGTGTCCACGTTGCGCTTTGGGGCTTTTCCTGTCGCGGGCGCTAGGCCTACCCACACAAGTGAGGTATCATTTTTATCGGGAGACGTGGGGGAACGCTAGGTGGAAAGAAATTTGTGGCTCCTCTCAGATTCTAGAACTTTCTGCCACAGAAATGTGAGGAACATGTATTTTTTTAGCCAAATTTTGAGGTTTTGCAAAGGATTCTGGGTAACAGAACCTGGTCCGAGCCACACAAGTCACCCCATCTTGGATTCCCCTAGGTCTCTAGTTTTCAGAAATGCACAGGTTTGGTAGGTTTCCCTAGGTGGCGGCTGAGCTACAAGCCAAAATCTACAGGTAGGCACTTTGCAAAAAACACCTCTGTTTTCCTTCACAAATCTGGATGTGTCCACGTTGCGCTTTGGGGCTTTTCCAGTCGTCGCGCTAGGCCTACCCACACAAGTGAGGTATCATTTTTATCGGGAGACGTGGGGGAACGCTGGGTGGAAGGAAATTTGTGGCTCCTTTCAGATTCCAGAACTTTCTGCCACAGAAATGTTAGGAACATGTGTTTTTTTAGCCAAATTTTGAGGTTTGCAAAGGATTCTGGGTAACAGAACCTGGTCCGAACCACACAAGTCACCCCATCTTGGATTCCCCTAGGTCTCTAGTTTTCAGGAATGCACAGGTTTGGTAGGTTTCCCTAGGTGGCGGCTGAGCTACAAGCCAAAATCTACAGGTAGGCACTTTGCAAAAAACACCTCTGTTTTCCTTCACAAATTTGGATGTGTCCACGTTGCGCTTTGGGGCTTTTCCTGTCGCGGGCGCTAGGCCTACCCACACAAGTGAGGTATCATTTTTATCGGGAGACGTGGGGGAACGCTGGGTGGAAGGAAATTTGTGGCTCCTCTCAGATTCCAGAACTTTCTGCCACAGAAATGTGAGGAGCATGTGTTTTTTTAGCCAAATTTTGAGGTTTGCTAAGGATTCTGGGTAACAGAACCTGATCCGAGCCACACAAGTCACCCCATCTTGGATTCCCCTAGGTCTCTAGTTTTCAGAAATGCACAGGTTTGGTAGGTTTCCCTAGGTGGCGGCTGAGCTACAGGCCAAAATCTACAGGTAGGCACTTTGCAAAAAACACCTCTGTTTTCCTTCACAAATTTGGATGTGTCCACGTTGCGCTTTGGGGCTTATCCTGTCGGGGGCGCTAGGCCTACCCACACAAGTGAGGTATCACTTTTATCAGGAGACGTGGGGGAACGCTGGGTGGAAGGAAATTTGTGGCTCCTCTCAGATTCCAGAACTTTCTGCCACAGAAATTTGAGGAACATGTGTTTTTATAGCCAAATTTTGAGGTTTGCAAAGGATTCTGGGTAACAGAACCTGATCCGAGCCACACAAGTCACCCCATCTTGGATTCCCCTAGGTCTCTAGTTTTCAGAAATGCACAGGTTTGGTAGGTTTCCCTAGGTGGCGGCTGAGCTACAGGCCAAAATCTACAGGTAGGCACTTTGCAAAAAACACCTCTGTTTTCCTTCACAAATTTGGATGTGTCCACGTTGCGCTTTGGGGCGTTTCCTGTCGCGGGTGCTAGGCCTACCCACACAAGTGAGGTATCATTTTTATCGGGAGACGTGGGGGAACGCTGGGTGGAAAGAAATTTGTGGCTCCTCTCAGATTCCAGAACTTTCTGCCACAGAAATGTGAGGAACATGTATTTTTTTAGCCAAATTTTGAGGTTTGCAAAGGATTCTGGGTAACAGAACCTGGTCCCAGCCACACAAGTCAGCCCAACATGGATTCCCCTAGGTCTCTAGTTTTCAGAAATGCACAGGTTTGGTAGGTTTCCCTAGGTGGCGGCTGAGCTACAAGCCAAAATCTACAGGTAGGCACTTTGCAAAAAACACCTCTTTTTTCCTTCACAAATTTGGATGTGTCCACGTTGCGCTTTGGGGCTTTTCCTCTCGCGGGCGCTAGGCCTACCCACACAAGTGAGGTATCATTTTTATCAGGAGACGTGGGGGAACGCTGGGTGGAAGGAAATTTGTGGCTCCTCTCAGATTCCAGAACTTTCTGCCACAGAAATGTGAGGAACATGTGTTTTTTTAGCCAACTTTTGAGGTTTGCAAAGGATTCTGGGTAACAGAACCTGGTCCGACCCACACATGTCACCCCATCTTGGATTCCCCTAGGTCTCTAGTTTTCAGAAATGCACAGGTTTGGTAGCTTTCCCTAGGTGGCGGCTGAGCTACAAGCCAAAATCTACAGGTAGGCACTTTGCAAAAAACACCTCTGTTTTCCTTCACAAATCTGGATGTGTCCACGTTGCGCTTTGGGGCTTTTCCAGTCGTCGCGCTAGGCCTACCCACACAAGTGAGGTATCATTTTTATCGGGAGACGTGGGGGAACGCTGGGTGGAAGGAAATTTGTGGCTCCTCTCAGATTCCAGAACTTTCTGCCACAGAAATGTTAGGAACATGTGTTTCTTTAGCCAAATTTTGAGGTTTGCAAAGAATTCTGGGTAACAGAACCTGGTCCGAACCACACAAGTCACCCCATCTTGGATTCCCCTAGGTCTCTAGTTTTCAGAAATGCACAGGTTTGGTAGGTTTCCCTAGGTGGCGGCTGAGCTACAAGCCAAAATCTACAGGTAGGCACTTTGCAAAAAACACCTCTGTTTTCCTTCACAAATTTGGATGTGTCCAAGTTGCGCTTTTGGGCTTTTCCAGTCGCGGGCGCTAGGCCTACCCACACAAGTGATGTATCATTTTTATCGGGAGACACGGGGGAACGCTGGGTGGAAGGAAATTTGTGGCTCCTCTCAGATTCCAGAACTTTCTGCCACAGAAATGTGAGGAACATGTATTTTTTTAGCCAAATTTTGAGGTTTTGCAAAGGATTCTGGGTAACAGAACCTGGTCCGAGCCACACAAGTCACCCCATCTTGGATTCCCCTAGGTCTCTAGTTTTCAGAAATGCACAGGTTTGGTAGGTTTCCCTAGGTGGCGGCTGAGCTACAAGCCAAAATCTACAGGTAGGCACTTTGCAAAAAACACCTCTGTTTTCCTTCACAAATCTGGATGTGTCCACGTTGCGCTTTGGGGCTTTTCCAGTCGTCGCGCTAGGCCTACCCACACAAGTGAGGTATCATTTTTATCGGGAGACGTGGGGGAACGCTGGGTGGAAGGAAATTTGTGGCTCCTCTCAGATTCCAGAACTTTCTGCCACAGAAATGTTAGGAACATGTGTTTTTTTAGCCAAATTTTGAGGTTTGCAAAGGATTCTGGGTAACTGAACCTGGTCCGAACCACACAAGTCACCCCATCTTGGATTCCCCTAGGTCTCTAGTTTTCAGGAATGCACAGGTTTGGTAGGTTTCCCTAGGTGGCGGCTGAGCTACAAGCCAAAATCTACAGGTAGGCACTTTGCAAAAAACACCTCTGTTTTCCTTCACAAATTTGGATGTGTCCACGTTGCGCTTTGGGGCTTTTCCTGTCGCGGGCGCTAGGCCTACCCACACAAGTGAGGTATCATTTTTATCGGGAGACGTGGGGGAACGCTGGGTGGAAGGAAATTTGTGGCTCCTCTCAGATTCCAGAACTTTCTGCCACAGAAATGTGAGGAGCATGTGTTTTTTTAGCCAAATTTTGAGGTTTGCTAAGGATTCTGGGTAACAGAACCTGATCCGAGCCACACAAGTCACCCCATCTTGGATTCCCCTAGGTCTCTAGTTTTCAGAAATGCACAGGTTTGGTAGGTTTCCCTAGGTGGCGGCTGAGCTACAGGCCAAAATCTACAGGTAGGCACTTTGCAAAAAACCCCTCTGTTTTCCTTCACAAATTTGGATGTGTCCACGTTGCGCTTTGGGGCTTATCCTGTCGCGGGCGCTAGGCCTACCCACACAAGTAAGGTATCACTTTTATCAGGAGACGTGGGGGAACGCTGGGTGGAAGGAAATTTGTGGCTCCTCTCAGATTCCAGAACTTTCTGCCACAGAAATTTGAGGAACATGTGTTTTTATAGCCAAATTTTGAGGTTTGCAAAGGATTCTGGGTAACAGAACCTGATCCGAGCCACACAAGTCACCCCATCTTGGATTCCCCTAGGTCTCTAGTTTTCAGAAATGCACAGGTTTGGTAGGTTTCCCTAGGTGGCGGCTGAGCTACAGGCCAAAATCTACAGGTAGGCACTTTGCAAAAAACACCTCTGTTTTCCTTCACAAATTTGGATGTGTCCACGTTGCGCTTTGGGGCTTTTCCTGTCGCGGGCGCTAGGCCTACCCACACAAGTGAGGTATCATTTTTATCGGGAGACGTGGGGGAACGCTGGGTGGAAGGAAATTTGTGGCTCCTCTCAGATTCCAGAACTTTCTGCCACAGAAATTTGAGGAACATGTGTTTTTATAGCCAAATTTTGAGGTTTGCAAAGGATTCTGGGTAACAGAACCTGATCCGAGCCACACAAGTCACCCCATCTTGGATTCCCCTAGGTCTCTAGTTTTCAGAAATGCACAGGTTTGGTAGGTTTCCCTAGGTGGCGGCTGAGCTACAGGCCAAAATCTACAGGTAGGCACTTTGCAAAAAACACCTCTGTTTTCCTTCACAAATTTGGATGTGTCCACGTTGCGCTTTGGGGCGTTTCCTGTCGCGGGTGCTAGGCCTACCCACACAAGTGAGGTATCATTTTTATCGGGAGACGTGGGGGAACGCTGGGTGGAAAGAAATTTGTGGCTCCTCTCAGATTCCAGAACTTTCTGCCACAGAAATGTGAGGAACATGTATTTTTTTAGCCAAATTTTGAGGTTTGCAAAGGATTCTGGGTAACAGAACCTGGTCCCAGCCACACAAGTCAGCCCAACATGGATTCCCCTAGGTCTCTAGTTTTCAGAAATGCACAGGTTTGGTAGGTTTCCCTAGGTGGCGGCTGAGCTACAAGCCAAAATCTACAGGTAGGCACTTTGCAAAAAACACCTCTTTTTTCCTTCACAAATTTGGATGTGTCCACGTTGCGCTTTGGGGCTATTCCTCTCGCGGGCGCTAGGCCTACCCACACAAGTGAGGTATCATTTTTATCAGGAGATGTGGGGGAACGCTGGGTGGAAGGAAATTTGTGGCTCCTCTCAGATTCCAGAACTTTCTGCCACAGAAATGTGAGGAACATGTGTTTTTTTAGCCAACTTTTGAGGTTTGCAAAGGATTCTGGGTAACAGAACCTGGTCCGACCCACACATGTCACCCCATCTTGGATTCCCCTAGGTCTCTAGTTTTCAGAAATGCACAGGTTTGGTAGCTTTCCCTAGGTGGCGGCTGAGCTACAAACCAAAATCTACAGGTAGGCACTTTGCAAAAAACACCTCTGTTTTCCTTCACAAATTTGGATGTGTCCACGTTGCGCTTTGGGGCTATTCCTGTCGCGGGCGCTAGGCCTACCCACACAAGTGATGTATCATTTTTATCGGGAGACACGGGGGAACGCTGGGTGGAAGGAAATTTGTGGCTCCTCTCAGATTCCAGAACTTTCTGCCACAGAAATGTGAGGAACATGTATTTTTTTAGCCAAATTTTGAGGTTTTGCAAAGGATTCTGGGTAACAGAACCTGGTCCGAGCCACACAAGTCACCCCATCTTGGATTCCCCTAGGTCTCTAGTTTTCAGAAATGCACAGGTTTGGTAGGTTTCCCTAGGTGGCGGCTGAGCTACAAGCCAAAATCTACAGGTAGGCACTTTGCAAAAAACACCTCTGTTTTCCTTCACAAATCTGGATGTGTCCACGTTGCGCTTTGGGGCTTTTCCAGTCGTCGCGCTAGGCCTACCCACACAAGTGAGGTATCATTTTTATCGGGAGACGTGGGGGAACGCTGGGTGGAAGGAAATTTGTGGCTCCTCTCAGATTCCAGAACTTTCTGCCACAGAAATGTTAGGAACATGTGTTTTTTTAGCCAAATTTTGAGGTTTGCAAAGAATTCTGGGTAACAGAACCTGGTCCGAACCACACAAGTCACCCCATCTTGGATTCCCCTAGGTCTCTAGTTTTCAGAAATGCACAGGTTTGGTAGGTTTCCCTAGGTGGCGGCTGAGCTACAAGCCAAAATCTACAGGTAGGCACTTTGCAAAAAACACCTCTGTTTTCCTTCACAAATTTGGATGTGTCCAAGTTGCGCTTTTGGGCTTTTCCAGTCGCGGGCGCTAGGCCTACCCACACAAGTGAGGTATCATTTTTATCGGGAGACATGGGGGAACGCTGGGTGGAAGGAAATTTGTGGCTCCTCTCAGATTCCAGAACTTTCTGCCACAGAAATGTGAGGAGCATGTGTTTTTTTAGCCAAATTTTGAGGTTTGCAAAGGATTCTGGGTAACACAACCTGATCCGAGCCACACAAGTCACCCCATCTTGGATTCCCCTAGGTCTCTAGTTTTCAGAAATGCACAGGTTTGGTAGCTTTCCCTAGGTGGCGGCTGAGCTACAGGCCAAAATCTACAGGTAGGCACTTTGCAAAAAACACCTCTGTTTTCCTTCACAAATTTGGATGTGTCCACGTTGCGCTTTGGGGCTTTTCCTGTCGCGGGCGCTAGGCCTACCCACACAAGTGAGGTATCATTTTTATCGGGAGACGTGGGGGAACGCTAGGTGGAAAGAAATTTGTGGCTCCTCTCAGATTCTAGAACTTTCTGCCACAGAAATGTGAGGAACATGTATTTTTTTAGCCAAATTTTGAGGTTTTGCAAAGGATTCTGGGTAACAGAACCTGGTCCGAGCCACACAAGTCACCCCATCTTGGATTCCCCTAGGTCTCTAGTTTTCAGAAATGCACAGGTTTGGTAGGTTTCCCTAGGTGGCGGCTGAGCTACAAGCCAAAATCTACAGGTAGGCACTTTGCAAAAAACACCTCTGTTTTCCTTCACAAATTTGGATGTGTCCACGTTGCGCTTTGGGGCTTTTCCTGTTGCGGGCGCTAGGCCTACCCACACAAGTGAGGTATCATTTGTATCGGGAGACGTGGGGGAACGCTGGGTGGAAAGAAATTTGTGGCTCCTCTCAGATTCTAGAACTTTCTGCCACAGAAATGTGAGGAACATGTATTTTTTAAGCCAAATTTTGAGGTTTTGCAAAGGATTCTGGGTAACAGAACCTGGTCCGAGCCACACAAGTCACCCCATCTTGGATTCCCCTAGGTCTCTAGTTTTCAGAAATGCACAGGTTTGGTAGGTTTCCCTAGGT
This sequence comes from Pleurodeles waltl, assembly GCF_031143425.1. NCBI lineage: Eukaryota > Metazoa > Chordata > Amphibia > Caudata > Salamandridae > Pleurodeles > Pleurodeles waltl. Next base: position 312,208,536 of record NC_090438.1, read on the forward strand.
GGCGGCTGAGCTACAAGCCAAAATCTACAGGTAGGCACTTTGCAAAAAACACCTCTGTTTTCCTTCACAAATCTGGATGTGTCCACGTTGCGCTTTGGGGCTTTTCCAGTCGCCGCGCTAGGCCTACCCACACAAGTGAGGTATCATTTTTATCGGGAGACGTGGGGGAACGCTGGGTGGAAGGAAATTTGTGGCTCCTCTCAGATTCCAGAACTTTCTGCCACAGAAATGTTAGGAACATGTGTTTTTTTAGCCAAATTTTGAGGTTTGCAAAGAATTCTGGGTAACAGAACCTGGTCCGAACCACACAAGTCACCCCATCTTGGATTCCCCTAGGTCTCTAGTTTTCAGAAATGCACAGGTTTGGTAGGTTTCCCTAGGTGGCGGCTGAGCTACAAGCCAAAATCTACAGGTAGGCACTTTGCAAAAAACACCTCTGTTTTCCTTCACAAATTTGGATGTGTCCAAGTTGCGCTTTTGGGCTTTTCCAGTCGCGGGCGCTAGGCCTACCCACACAAGTGAGGTATCATTTTTATCGGGAGACATGGGGGAACGCTGGGTGGAAGGAAATTTGTGGCTCCTCTCAGATTCCAGAACTTTCTGCCACAGAAATGTGAGGAGCATGTGTTTTTTTAGCCAAATTTTGAGGTTTGCAAAGGATTCTGGGTAACACAACCTGATCCGAGCCACACAAGTCACCCCATCTTGGATTCCCCTAGGTCTCTAGTTTTCAGAAATGCACAGGTTTGGTAGCTTTCCCTAGGTGGCGGCTGAGCTACAGGCCAAAATCTACAGGTAGGCACTTTGCAAAAAACACCTCTGTTTTCCTTCACAAATTTGGATGTGTCCACGTTGCGCTTTGGGGCTTTTCCTGTCGCGGGCGCTAGGCCTACCCACACAAGTGAGGTATCATTTTTATCGGGAGACGTGGGGGAACGCTAGGTGGAAAGAAATTTGTGGCTCCTCTCAGATTCTAGAACTTTCTGCCACAGAAATGTGAGGAACATGTATTTTTTTAGCCAAATTTTGAGGTTTTGCAAAGGATTCTGGGTAACAGAACCTGGTCCGAGCCACACAAGTCACCCCATCTTGGATTCCCCTAGGTCTCTAGTTTTCAGAAATGCACAGGTTTGGTAGGTTTCCCTAGGTGGCGGCTGAGCTACAAGCCAAAATCTACAGGTAGGCACTTTGCAAAAAACACCTCTGTTTTCCTTCACAAATCTGGATGTGTCCACGTTGCGCTTTGGGGCTTTTCCAGTCGTCGCGCTAGGCCTACCCACACAAGTGAGGTATCATTTTTATCGGGAGACGTGGGGGAACGCTGGGTGGAAGGAAATTTGTGGCTCCTCTCAGATTCCAGAACTTTCTGCCACAGAAATGTTAGGAACATGTGTTTTTTTAGCCAAATTTTGAGGTTTGCAAAGGATTCTGGGTAACAGAACCTGGTCCGAACCACACAAGTCACCCCATCTTGGATTCCCCTAGGTCTCTAGTTTTCAGGAATGCACAGGTTTGGTAGGTTTCCCTAGGTGGCGGCTGAGCTACAAGCCAAAATCTACAGGTAGGCACTTTGCAAAAAACACCTCTGTTTTCCTTCACAAATTTGGATGTGTCCACGTTGCGCTTTGGGGCTTTTCCTGTCGCGGGCGCTAGGCCTACCCACACAAGTGAGGTATCATTTTTATCGGGAGACGTGGGGGAACGCTGGGTGGAAGGAAATTTGTGGCTCCTCTCAGATTCCAGAACTTTCTGCCACAGAAATGTGAGGAGCATGTGTTTTTTTAGCCAAATTTTGAGGTTTGCTAAGGATTCTGGGTAACAGAACCTGATCCGAGCCACACAAGTCACCCCATCTTGGATTCCCCTAGGTCTCTAGTTTTCAGAAATGCACAGGTTTGGTAGGTTTCCCTAGGTGGCGGCTGAGCTACAGGCCAAAATCTACAGGTAGGCACTTTGCAAAAAACACCTCTGTTTTCCTTCACAAATTTGGATGTGTCCACGTTGCGCTTTGGGGCTTATCCTGTCGCGGGCGCTAGGCCTACCCACACAAGTGAGGTATCACTTTTATCAGGAGACGTGGGGGAACGCTGGGTGGAAGGAAATTTGTGGCTCCTCTCAGATTCCAGAACTTTCTGCCACAGAAATTTGAGGAACATGTGTTTTTATAGCCAAATTTTGAGGTTTGCAAAGGATTCTGGGTAACAGAACCTGATCCGAGCCACACAAGTCACCCCATCTTGGATTCCCCTAGGTCTCTAGTTTTCAGAAATGCACAGGTTTGGTAGGTTTCCCTAGGTGGCGGCTGAGCTACAGGCCAAAATCTACAGGTAGGCACTTTGCAAAAAACACCTCTGTTTTCCTTCACAAATTTGGATGTGTCCACGTTGCGCTTTGGGGCGTTTCCTGTCGCGGGTGCTAGGCCTACCCACACAAGTGAGGTATCATTTTTATCGGGAGACGTGGGGGAACGCTGGGTGGAAAGAAATTTGTGGCTCCTCTCAGATTCCAGAACTTTCTGCCACAGAAATGTGAGGAACATGTATTTTTTTAGCCAAATTTTGAGGTTTGCAAAGGATTCTGTGTAACAGAACCTGGTCCCAGCCACACAAGTCAGCCCAACATGGATTCCCCTAGGTCTCTAGTTTTCAGAAATGCACAGGTTTGGTAGGTTTCCCTAGGTGGCGGCTGAGCTACAAGCCAAAATCTACAGGTAGGCACTTTGCAAAAAACACCTCTTTTTTCCTTCACAAATTTGGATGTGTCCACGTTGCGCTTTGGGGCTTTTCCTCTCGCGGGCGCTAGGCCTACCCACACAAGTGAGGTATCATTTTTATCAGGAGACGTGGGGAAACGCTGGGTGGAAGGAAATTTGTGGCTCCTCTCAGATTCCAGAACTTTCTGCCACAGAAATGTGAGGAACATGTGTTTTTTTAGCCAACTTTTGAGGTTTGCAAAGGATTCTGGGTAACAGAACCTGGTCCGACCCACACATGTCACCCCATCTTGGATTCCCCTAGGTCTCTAGTTTTCAGAAATGCACAGGTTTGGTAGCTTTCCCTAGGTGGCGGCTGAGCTACAAACCAAAATCTACAGCTAGGCACTTTGCAAAAAACACCTCTGTTTTCCTTCACAAATATGGATGTGTCCACGTTGCGCTTTGGGGCTATTCCTGTCGCGGGCGCTAGGCCTACCCACACAAGTGATGTATCATTTTTATCGGGAGACACGGGGGAACGCTGGGTGGAAGGAAATTTGTGGCTCCTCTCAGATTCCAGAACTTTCTGCCACAGAAATGTGAGGAACATGTATTTTTTTAGCCAAATTTTGAGGTTTTGCAAAGGATTCTGGGTAACAGAACCTGGTCCGAGCCACACAAGTCACCCCATCTTGGATTCCCCTAGGTCTCTAGTTTTCAGAAATGCACAGGTTTGGTAGGTTTCCCTAGGTGGCGGCTGAGCTACAAGCCAAAATCTACAGGTAGGCACTTTGCAAAAAACACCTCTGTTTTCCTTCACAAATCTGGATGTGTCCACGTTGCGCTTTGGGGCTTTTCCAGTCGTCGCGCTAGGCCTACCCACACAAGTGAGGTATCATTTTTATCGGGAGACGTGGGGGAACGCTGGGTGGAAGGAAATTTGTGGCTCCTCTCAGATTCCAGAACTTTCTGCCACAGAAATGTTAGGAACATGTGTTTTTTTAGCCAAATTTTGAGGTTTGCAAAGGATTCTGGGTAACTGAACCTGGTCCGAACCACACAAGTCACCCCATCTTGGATTCCCCTAGGTCTCTAGTTTTCAGGAATGCACAGGTTTGGTAGGTTTCCCTAGGTGGCGGCTGAGCTACAAGCCAAAATCTACAGGTAGGCACTTTGCAAAAAACACCTCTGTTTTCCTTCACAAATTTGGATGTGTCCACGTTGCGCTTTGGGGCTTTTCCTGTCGCGGGCGCTAGGCCTACCCACACAAGTGAGGTATCATTTTTATCGGGAGACGTGGGGGAACGCTGGGTGGAAGGAAATTTGTGGCTCCTCTCAGATTCCAGAACTTTCTGCCACAGAAATGTGAGGAGCATGTGTTTTTTTAGCCAAATTTTGAGGTTTGCTAAGGATTCTGGGTAACAGAACCTGATCCGAGCCACACAAGTCACCCCATCTTGGATTCCCCTAGGTCTCTAGTTTTCAGAAATGCACAGGTTTGGTAGGTTTCCCTAGGTGGCGGCTGAGCTACAGGCCAAAATCTACAGGTAGGCACTTTGCAAAAAACCCCTCTGTTTTCCTTCACAAATTTGGATGTGTCCACGTTGCGCTTTGGGGCTTATCCTGTCGCGGGCGCTAGGCCTACCCACACAAGTGAGGTATCACTTTTATCAGGAGACGTGGGGGAACGCTGGGTGGAAGGAAATTTGTGGCTCCTCTCAGATTCCAGAACTTTCTGCCACAGAAATTTGAGGAACATGTGTTTTTATAGCCAAATTTTGAGGTTTGCAAAGGATTCTGGGTAACAGAACCTGATCCGAGCCACACAAGTCACCCCATCTTGGATTCCCCTAGGTCTCTAGTTTTCAGAAATGCACAGGTTTGGTAGGTTTCCCTAGGTGGCGGCTGAGCTACAGGCCAAAATCTACAGGTAGGCACTTTGCAAAAAACACCTCTGTTTTCCTTCACAAATTTGGATGTGTCCACGTTGCGCTTTGGGGCTTTTCCTGTCGCGGGCGCTAGGCCTACCCACACAAGTGAGGTATCATTTTTATCGGGAGACGTGGGGGAACGCTGGGTGGAAGGAAATTTGTGGCTCCTCTCAGATTCCAGAACTTTCTGCCACAGAAATGTGAGGAACATGTGTTTTTTTAGCCAAATTTTGAGGTTTGCAAAGGATTCTGGGTAACAGAACCTGGTCCGAGCCACACAAGTCACCCCATCTTGGATTCCCCTAGGTCTCTAGTTTTCAGAAATGCACAGGTTTGGTAGGTTTCCCTAGGTGGCGGCTGAGCTACAGGCCAAAATCTACAGGTAGGCACTTTGCAAAAAACACCTCTGTTTTCCTTCACAAATTTGGATGTGTCCACGTTGCGCTTTGGGGCTTTTCCTGTCGCGGGCGCTAGGCCTACCCACACAAGTGAGGTATCATTTTTATCGGGAGACGTGGGGGAACGCTGGGTGGAAGGAAATTTGTGGCTCCTCGCAGATTCCAGAACTTTCTGCCACAGAAATGTGAGGAACATGTGTTTTTTTAGCCAAATTTTGAGGTTTGCAAAGGATTCTGGGTAACAGAACCTGGTCCGAGCCACACAAGTCACCCCATCTTGGATTCCCCTAGGTCTCTAGTTTTCAGAAATGCACAGGTTTGGTAGGTTTCCCTAGGTGGCGGCTGAGCTACAAGCAAAAATCTACAGGTAGGCACTTTGCAAAAAACACCTCTGTTTTCCTTCACAAATTTGGATGTGTCCACGTTGCGCTTTGGGGCTTTTCCTGTCGCGGGCGCTATGCCTACCCACACAAGTGAGGTACCATTTTTATCGGGAGATGTGGGGGAACGCTGGGCGGAAGGAAATTTGTGGCTCCTCTCAGATTCCAGAACTTTCTGCCACAGAAATGTGAGGAACATGTATTTTTTTATCCAAATTTTGAGGTTTGCAAAGGATTCTGGGTAACAGAACCTGGTCCCAGCCACACAAGTCACCCCAACTTGGATTCCCCTAGGTCTCTAGTTTTCAGAAATGCACAGGTTTGGTAGGTTTCCCTAGGTGGCGGCTGAGCTACAAGCCAAAATCTACAGGTAGGCACTTTGCAAAAAACACCTCTGTTTTCCTTCACAAATCTGGATGTGTCCACGTTGCGCTTTGGGGCTTTTCCAGTCGTCGCGCTAGGCCTACCCACACAAGTGAGGTATCATTTTTATCGGGAGACGTGGGGGAACGCTGGGTGGAAGGAAATTTGTGGCTCCTCTCAGATTCCAGAACTTTCTGCCACAGAAATGTTAGGAACATGTGTTTTTTTAGCCAAATTTTGAGGTTTGCAAAGGATTCTGGGTAACAGAACCTGGTCCGAACCACACAAGTCACCCCATCTTGGATTCCCCTAGGTCTCTAGTTTTCAGGAATGCACAGGTTTGGTAGGTTTCCCTAGGTGGCGGCTGAGCTACAAGCCAAAATCTACAGGTAGGCACTTTGCAAAAAACACCTCTGTTTTCCTTCACAAATTTGGATGTGTCCACGTTGCGCTTTGGGGCTTTTCCTGTTGCGGGCGCTAGGCCTACCCACACAAGTGAGGTATCATTTTTATCGGGAGACGTGGGGGAACGCTGGGTGGAAGGAAATTTGTGGCTCCTCTCAGATTCCAGAACTTTCTGCCACAGAAATGTGAGGAGCATGTGTTTTTTTAGCCAAATTTTGAGGTTTGCTAAGGATTCTGGGTAACAGAACCTGATCCGAGCCACACAAGTCACCCCATCTTGGATTCCCCTAGGTCTCTAGTTTTCAGAAATGCACAGGTTTGGTAGGTTTCCCTAGGTGGCGGCTGAGCTACAGGCCAAAATCTACAGGTAGGCACTTTGCAAAAAACACCTCTGTTTTCCTTCACAAATTTGGATGTGTCCACGTTGCGCTTTGGGGCGTTTCCTGTCGCGGGTGCTAGGCCTACCCACACAAGTGAGGTATCATTTTTATCGGGAGACGTGGGGGAACGCTGGGTGGAAAGAAATTTGTGGCTCCTCTCAGATTCCAGAACTTTCTGCCACAGAAATGTGAGGAACATGTATTTTTTTAGCCAAATTTTGAGGTTTGCAAAGGATTCTGGGTAACAGAACCTGGTCCCAGCCACACAAGTCAGCCCAACATGGATTCCCCTAGGACTCTAGTTTTCAGAAATGCACAGGTTTGGTAGGTTTCCCTAGGTGGCGGCTGAGCTACAAGCCAAAATCTACAGGTAGGCACTTTGCAAAAAACACCTCTTTTTTCCTTCACAAATTTGGATGTGTCCACGTTGCGCTTTGGGGCTTTTCCTCTCGCGGGCGCTAGGCCTACCCACACAAGTGAGGTATCATTTTTATCAGGAGACGTGGGGGAACGCTGGGTGGAAGGAAATTTGTGGCTCCTCTCAGATTCCAGAACTTTCTGCCACAGAAATGTGAGAAACATGTGTTTTTTTAGCCAACTTTTGAGGTTTGCAAAGGATTCTGGGTAACAGAACCTGGTCCGACCCACACATGTCACCCCATCTTGGATTCCCCTAGGTCTCTAGTTTTCAGAAATGCACTGGTTTGGTAGCTTTCCCTAGGTGGCGGCTGAGCTACAAACCAAAATCTACAGGTAGGCACTTTGCAAAAAACACCTCTGTTTTCCTTCACAAATTTGGATGTGTCCACGTTGCGCTTTGGGGCTATTCCTGTCGCGGGCGCTAGGCCTACCCACACAAGTGATGTATCATTTTTATCGGGAGACACGGGGGAACGCTGGGTGGAAGGAAATTTGTGGCTCCTCTCAGATTCCAGAACTTTCTGCCACAGAAATGTGAGGAACATGTATTTTTTTAGCCAAATTTTGAGGTTTTGCAAAGGATTCTGGGTAACAGAACCTGGTCCGAGCCACACAAGTCACCCCATCTTGGATTCCCCTAGGTCTCTAGTTTTCAGAAATGCACAGGTTTGGTAGGTTTCCCTAGGTGGCGGCTGAGCTACAAGCCAAAATCTACAGGTAGGCACTTTGCAAAAAACACCTCTGTTTTCCTTCACAAATCTGGATGTGTCCACGTTGCGCTTTGGGGCTTTTCCAGTCGTCGCGCTAGGCCTACCCACACAAGTGAGGTATCATTTTTATCGGGAGACGTGGGGGAACGCTGGGTGGAAGGAAATTTGTGGCTCCTCTCAGATTCCAGAACTTTCTGCCACAGAAATGTTAGGAACATGTGTTTTTTTAGCCAAATTTTGAGGTTTGCAAAGAATTCTGGGTAACAGAACCTGGTCCGAACCACACAAGTCACCCCATCTTGGATTCCCCTAGGTCTCTAGTTTTCAGAAATGCACAGGTTTGGTAGGTTTCCCTAGGTGGCGGCTGAGCTACAAGCCAAAATCTACAGGTAGGCACTTTGCAAAAAACACCTCTGTTTTCCTTCACAAATTTGGATGTGTCCAAGTTGCGCTTTTGGGCTTTTCCAGTCGCGGGCGCTAGGCCTACCCACACAAGTGAGGTATCATTTTTATCGGGAGACATGGGGGAACGCTGGGTGGAAGGAAATTTGTGGCTCCTCTCAGATTCCAGAACTTTCTGCCACAGAAATGTGAGGAGCATGTGTTTTTTTAGCCAAATTTTGAGGTTTGCAAAGGATTCTGGGTAACACAACCTGATCCGAGCCACACAAGTCACCCCATCTTGGATTCCCCTAGGTCTCTAGTTTTCAGAAATGCACAGGTTTGGTAGCTTTCCCTAGGTGGCGGCTGAGCTACAGGCCAAAATCTACAGGTAGGCACTTTGCAAAAAACACCTCTGTTTTCCTTCACAAATTTGGATGTGTCCACGTTGCGCTTTGGGGCTTTTCCTGTCGCGGGCGCTAGGCCTACCCACACAAGTGAGGTATCATTTTTATCGGGAGACGTGGGGGAACGCTAGGTGGAAAGAAATTTTGGCTCCTCTCAGATTCTAGAACTTTCTGCCACAGAAATGTGAGGAACATGTATTTTTTTAGCCAAATTTTGAGGTTTTGCAAAGGATTCTGGGTAACAGAACCTGGTCCGAGCCACACAAGTCACCCCATCTTGGATTCCCCTAGGTCTCTAGTTTTCAGAAATGCACAGGTTTGGTAGGTTTCCCTAGGTGGCGGCTGAGCTACAAGCCAAAATCTACAGGTAGGCACTTTGCAAAAAACACCTCTGTTTTCCTTCACAAATTTGGATGTGTCCACGTTGCGCTTTGGGGCTTTTCCTGTCGCGGGCGCTAGGCCTACCCACACAAGTGAGGTATCATTTTTATCGGGAGACGTTTTGGAACGCTGGGTGGAAAGAAATTTGTGGCTCCTCTCAGATTCTAGAACTTTCTGCCACAGAAATGTGAGGAACATGTATTTTTTTAGCCAAATTTTGAGGTTTTGCAAAGGATTCTGGGTAACAGAACCTGGTCCGAGCCACACAAGTCACCCCATCTTGGATTCCCCTAGGTCTCTAGTTTTCAGAAATGCACAGGTTTGGTAGGTTTCCCTAGGTGGCGGCTGAGCTACAAGCCAAAATCTACAGGTAGGCACTTTGCAAAAAACACCTCTGTTTTCCTTCACAAATTTGGATGTGTCCAAGTTGCGCTTTTGGGCTTTTCCAGTCGCGGGCGCTAGGCCTACCCACACAAGTGAGGTATCATTTTTATCGGGAGACATGGGGGAACGCTGGGTGGAAGGAAATTTGTGGCTCCTCTCAGATTCCAGAACTTTCTGCCACAGAAATGTGAGGAGCATGTGTTTTTTTAGCCAAATTTTGAGGTTTGCAAAGGATTCTGGGTAACACAACCTGATCCGAGCCACACAAGTCACCCCATCTTGGATTCCCCTAGGTCTCTAGTTTTCAGAAATGCACAGGTTTGGTAGCTTTCCCTAGGTGGCGGCTGAGCTACAAGCCAAAATCTACAGGTAGGCACTTTGCAAAAAACACCTCTGTTTTCCTTCACAAATTTGGATGTGTCCAAGTTGCGCTTTTGGGCTTTTCCAGTCGCGGGCGCTAGGCCTACCCACACAAGTGAGGTATCATTTTTATCGGGAGACATGGGGGAACGCTGGGTGGAAGGAAATTTGTGGCTCCTCTCAGATTCCAGAACTTTCTGCCACAGAAATGTGAGGAGCATGTGTTTTTTTAGCCAAATTTTGAGGTTTGCAAAGGATTCTGGGTAACACAACCTGATCCGAGCCACACAAGTCACCCCATCTTGGATTCCCCTAGGTCTCTAGTTTTCAGAAATGCACAGGTTTGGTAGCTTTCCCTAGGTGGCGGCTGAGCTACAGGCCAAAATCTACAGGTAGGCACTTTGCAAAAAACACCTCTGTTTTCCTTCACAAATTTGGATGTGTCCACGTTGCGCTTTGGGGCTTTTCCTGTCGCGGGCGCTAGGCCTACCCACACAAGTGAGGTATCATTTTTATCGGGAGACGTGGGGGAACGCTAGGTGGAAAGAAATTTGTGGCTCCTCTCAGATTCTAGAACTTTCTGCCACAGAAATGTGAGGAACATGTATTTTTTTAGCCAAATTTTGAGGTTTTGCAAAGGATTCTGGGTAACAGAACCTGGTCCGAGCCACACAAGTCACCCCATCTTGGATTCCCCTAGGTCTCTAGTTTTCAGAAATGCACAGGTTTGGTAGGTTTCCCTAGGTGGCGGCTGAGCTACAAGCCAAAATCTACAGGTAGGCACTTTGCAAAAAACACCTCTGTTTTCCTTCACAAATTTGGATGTGTCCACGTTGCGCTTTGGGGCTTTTCCTGTCGCGGGCGCTAGGCCTACCCACACAAGTGAGGTATCATTTTTATCGGGAGACGTGGGGGAACGCTGGGTGGAAAGAAATTTGTGGCTCCTCTCAGATTCTAGAACTTTCTGCCACAGAAATGTGAGGAACATGTATTTTTTTAGCCAAATTTTGAGGTTTTGCAAAGGATTCTGGGTAACAGAACCTGGTCCGAGCCACACAAGTCACCCCATCTTGGATTCCCCTAGGTCTCTAGTTTTCAGAAATGCACAGGTTTGGTAGGTTTCCCTAGGTGGCGGCTGAGCTACAAGCCAAAATCTACAGGTAGGCACTTTGCAAAAAACACCTCTGTTTTCCTTCACAAATCTGGATGTGTCCACGTTGCGCTTTGGGGCTTTTCCAGTCGCCGCGCTAGGCCTACCCACACAAGTGAGGTATCATTTTTATCGGGAGACGTGGGGGAACGCTGGGTGGAAGGAAATTTGTGGCTCCTCTCAGATTCCAGAACTTTCTGCCACAGAAATGTTAGGAACATGTGTTTTTTTAGCCAAATTTTGAGGTTTGCAAAGAATTCTGGGTAACAGAACCTGGTCCGAACCACACAAGTCACCCCATCTTGGATTCCCCTAGGTCTCTAGTTTTCAGAAATGCACAGGTTTGGTAGGTTTCCCTAGGTGGCGGCTGAGCTACAAGCCAAAATCTACAGGTAGGCACTTTGCAAAAAACACCTCTGTTTTCCTTCACAAATTTGGATGTGTCCAAGTTGCGCTTTTGGGCTTTTCCAGTCGCGGGGCGCTAGGCCTACCCACACAAGTGAGGTATCATTTTTATCGGGAGACATGGGGGAACGCTGGGTGGAAGGAAATTTGTGGCTCCTCTCAGATTCCAGAACTTTCTGCCACAGAAATGTGAGGAGCATGTGTTTTTTTAGCCAAATTTTGAGGTTTGCAAAGGATTCTGGGTAACACAACCTGATCCGAGCCACACAAGTCACCCCATCTTGGATTCCCCTAGGTCTCTAGTTTTCAGAAATGCACAGGTTTGGTAGCTTTCCCTAGGTGGCGGCTGAGCTACAGGCCAATATCTACAGGTAGGCACTTTGCAAAAAACACCTCTGTTTTCCTTCACAAATTTGGATGTGTCCACGTTGCGCTTTGGGGCTTTTCCTGTCGCGGGCGCTAGGCCTACCCACACAAGTGAGGTATCATTTTTATCGGGAGACGTGGGGGAACGCTAGGTGGAAAGAAATTTGTGGCTCCTCTCAGATTCTAGAACTTTCTGCCACAGAAATGTGAGGAACATGTATTTTTTTAGCCAAATTTTGAGGTTTTGCAAAGGATTCTGGGTAACAGAACCTGGTCCGAGCCACACAAGTCACCCCATCTTGGATTCCCCTAGGTCTCTAGTTTTCAGAAATGCACAGGTTTGGTAGGTTTCCCTAGGTGGCGGCTGAGCTACAAGCCAAAATCTACAGGTAGGCACTTTGCAAAAAACACCTCTGTTTTCCTTCACAAATCTGGATGTGTCCACGTTGCGCTTTGGGGCTTTTCCAGTCGTCGCGCTAGGCCTACCCACACAAGTGAGGTATCATTTTTATCGGGAGACGTGGGGGAACGCTGGGTGGAAGGAAATTTGTGGCTCCTCTCAGATTCCAGAACTTTCTGCCACAGAAATGTTAGGAACATGTGTTTTTTTAGCCAAATTTTGAGGTTTGCAAAGGATTCTGGGTAACAGAACCTGGTCCGAACCACACAAGTCACCCCATCTTGGATTCCCCTAGGTCTCTAGTTTTCAGGAATGCACAGGTTTGGTAGGTTTCCCTAGGTGGCGGCTGAGCTACAAGCCAAAATCTACAGGTAGGCACTTTGCAAAAAACACCTCTGTTTTCCTTCACAAATTTGGATGTGTCCACGTTGCGCTTTGGGGCTTTTCCTGTCGCGGGCGCTAGGCCTACCCACACAAGTGAGGTATCATTTTTATCGGGAGACGTGGGGGAACGCTGGGTGGAAGGAAATTTGTGGCTCGTCTCAGATTCCAGAACTTTCTGCCACAGAAATGTGAGGAGCATGTGTTTTTTTAGCCAAATTTTGAGGTTTGCTAAGGATTCTGGGTAACAGAACCTGATCCGAGCCACACAAGTCACCCCATCTTGGATTCCCCTAGGTCTCTAGTTTTCAGAAATGCACAGGTTTGGTAGGTTTCCCTAGGTGGCGGCTGAGCTACAGGCCAAATCTACAGGTAGGCACTTTGCAAAAAACACCTCTGTTTTCCTTCACAAATTTGGATGTGTCCACGTTGCGCTTTGGGGCTTATCCTGTCGCGGGCGCTAGGCCTACCCACACAAGTGAGGTTTCACTTTTATCAGGAGACGTGGGGGAACGCTGGGTGGAAGGAAATTTGTGGCTCCTCTCAGATTCCAGAACTTTCTGCCACAGAAATTTGAGGAACATGTGTTTTTATAGCCAAATTTTGAGGTTTGCAAAGGATTCTGGGTAACAGAACCTGATCCGAGCCACACAAGTCACCCCATCTTGGATTCCCCTAGGTCTCTAGTTTTCAGAAATGCACAGGTTTGGTAGGTTTCCCTAGGTGGCGGCTGAGCTACAGGCCAAAATCTACAGGTAGGCACTTTGCAAAAAACACCTCTGTTTTCCTTCACAAATTTGGATGTGTCCACGTTGCGCTTTGGGGCGTTTCCTGTCGCGGGTGCTAGGCCTACCCACACAAGTGAGGTATCATTTTTATCGGGAGACGTGGGGGAACGCTGGGTGGAAAGAAATTTGTGGCTCCTCTCAGATTCCAGAACTTTCTGCCACAGAAATGTGAGGAACATGTATTTTTTTAGCCAAATTTTGAGGTTTGCAAAGGATTCTGTGTAACAGAACCTGGTCCCAGCCACACAAGTCAGCCCAACATGGATTCCCCTAGGTCTCTAGTTTTCAGAAATGCACAGGTTTGGTAGGTTTCCCTAGGTGGCGGCTGAGCTACAAGCCAAAATCTACAGGTAGGCACTTTGCAAAAAACACCTCTTTTTTCCTTCACAAATTTGGATGTGTCCACGTTGCGCTTTGGGGCTTTTCCTCTCGCGGGCGCTAGGCCTACCCACACAAGTGAGGTATCATTTTTATCAGGAGACGTGGGGGAACGCTGGGTGGAAGGAAATTTGTGGCTCCTCTCAGATTCCAGAACTTTCTGCCACAGAAATGTGAGGAACATGTGTTTTTTTAGCCAACTTTTGAGGTTTGCAAAGGATTCTGGGTAACAGAACCTGGTCCGACCCACACATGTCACCCCATCTTGGATTCCCCTAGGTCTCTAGTTTTCAGAAATGCACAGGTTTGGTAGCTTTCCCTAGGTGGCGGCTGAGCTACAAACCAAAATCTACAGCTAGGCACTTTGCAAAAAACACCTCTGTTTTCCTTCACAAATATGGATGTGTCCACGTTGCGCTTTGGGGCTATTCCTGTCGCGGGCGCTAGGCCTACCCACACAAGTGATGTATCATTTTTATCGGGAGACACGGGGGAACGCTGGGTGGAAGGAAATTTGTGGCTCCTCTCAGATTCCAGAACTTTCTGCCACAGAAATGTGAGGAAGGTGTTTTTTTTTTGCCAAATTTTGAGGTTTTGCAAAGGATTCTGGGTAACAGAACCTGGTCCGAGCCACATAAGTCACCCCATCTTGGATTCCCCTAGGTCTCTAGTTTTCAGAAATGCACAGGTTTGGTAGGTTTCCCTAGGTGGCGGCTGAGCTACAAGCCAAAATCTACAGGTAGGCACTTTGCAAAAAACACCTCTGTTTTCCTTCACAAATCTGGATGTGTCCACGTTGCGCTTTGGGGCTTTTCCTGTCGCGGGCGCTAGGCCTACCCACACAAGTGAGGTATCATTTTTATCGGGAGACGTGGGGGAACGCTGGGTGGAAGGAAATTTGTGGCTCCTCTCAGATTCCAGAACTTTCTGCCACAGAAATGTGAGGAGCATGTGTTTTTTTAGCCAAATTTTGAGGTTTGCTAAGGATTCTGGGTAACAGAACCTGATCCGAGCCACACAAGTCACCCCATCTTGGATTCCACTAGGTCTCTAGTTTTCAGAAATGCACAGGTTTGGTAGGTTTCCCTAGGTGGCGGCTGAGCTACAGGCCAAAATCTACAGGTAGGCACTTTGCAAAAAACACCTCTGTTTTCCTTCACAAATTTGGATGTGTCCACGTTGCGCTTTGGGGCTTATCCTGTCGCGGGCGCTAGGCCTACCCACACAAGTGAGGTATCACTTTTATCAGGAGACGTGGGGGAACGCTGGGTGGAAGGAAATTTGTGGCTCCTCTCAGATTCCAGAACTTTCTGCCACAGAAATTTGAGGAACATGTGTTTTTATAGCCAAATTTTGAGGTTTGCAAAGGATTCTGGGTAACAGAACCTGATCCGAGCCACACAAGTCACCCCATCTTGGATTCCCCTAGGTCTCTAGTTTTCAGAAATGCACAGGTTTGGTAGGTTTCCCTAGGTGGCGGCTGAGCTACAGGCCAAAATCTACAGGTAGGCACTTTGCAAAAAACACCTCTGTTTTCCTTCACAAATTTGGATGTGTCCACGTTGCGCTTTGGGGCGTTTCCTGTCGCGGGTGCTAGGCCTACCCACACAAGTGAGGTATCATTTTTATCGGGAGACGTGGGGGAACGCTGGGTGGAAAGAAATTTGTGGCTCCTCTCAGATTCCAGAACTTTCTGCCACAGAAATGTGAGGAACATGTATTTTTTTAGCCAAATTTTGAGGTTTGCAAAGGATTCTGTGTAACAGAACCTGGTCCCAGCCACACAAGTCAGCCCAACATGGATTCCCCTAGGTCTCTAGTTTTCAGAAATGCACAGGTTTGGTAGGTTTCCCTAGGTGGCGGCTGAGCTACAAGCCAAAATCTACAGGTAGGCACTTTGCAAAAAACACCTCTTTTTTCCTTCACAAATTTGGATGTGTCCACGTTGCGCTTTGGGGCTTTTCCTCTCGCGGGCGCTAGGCCTACCCACACAAGTGAGGTATCATTTTTATCAGGAGACGTGGGGGAACGCTGGGTGGAAGGAAATTTGTGGCTCCTCTCAGATTCCAGAACTTTCTGCCACAGAAATGTGAGGAACATGTGTTTTTTTAGCCAACTTTTGAGGTTTGCAAAGGATTCTGGGTAACAGAACCTGGTCCGACCCACACATGTCACCCCATCTTGGATTCCCCTAGGTCTCTAGTTTTCAGAAATGCACAGGTTTGGTAGCTTTCCCTAGGTGGCGGCTGAGCTACAAACCAAAATCTACAGCTAGGCACTTTGCAAAAAACACCTCTGTTTTCCTTCACAAATATGGATGTGTCCACGTTGCGCTTTGGGGCTATTCCTGTCGCGGGCGCTAGGCCTACCCACACAAGTGATGTATCATTTTTATCGGGAGACACGGGGGAACGCTGGGTGGAAGGAAATTTGTGGCTCCTCTCAGATTCCAGAACTTTCTGCCACAGAAATGTGAGGAACATGTATTTTTTTAGCCAAATTTTGAGGTTTTGCAAAGGATTCTGGGTAACAGAACCTGGTCCGAGCCACATAAGTCACCCCATCTTGGATTCCCCTAGGTCTCTAGTTTTCAGAAATGCACAGGTTTGGTAGGTTTCCCTAGGTGGCGGCTGAGCTACAAGCCAAAATCTACAGGTAGGCACTTTGCAAAAAACACCTCTGTTTTCCTTCACAAATCTGGATGTGTCCACGTTGCGCTTTGGGGCTTTTCCAGTCGTCGCGCAAGGCCTACCCACACAAGTGAGGTATCATTTTTATCGGGAGACGTGGGGGAACGCTGGGTGGAAGGAAATTTGTGGCTCCTCTCAGATTCCAGAACTTTCTGCCACAGAAATGTTAGGAACATGTGTTTTTTTAGCCAAATTTTGAGGTTTGCAAAGGATTCTGGGTAACTGAACCTGGTCCGAACCACACAAGTCACCCCATCTTGGATTCCCCTAGGTCTCTAGTTTTCAGGAATGCACAGGTTTGGTAGGTTTCCCTAGGTGGCGGCTGAGCTACAAGCCAAAATCTACAGGTAGGCACTTTGCAAAAAACACCTCTGTTTTCCTTCACAAATTTGGATGTGTCCACGTTGCGCTTTGGGGCTTTTCCTGTCGCGGGCGCTAGGCCTACCCACACAAGTGAGGTATCATTTTTATCGGGAGACGTGGGGGAACGCTGGGTGGAAGGAAATTTGTGGCTCCTCTCAGATTCCAGAACTTTCTGCCACAGAAATGTGAGGAGCATGTGTTTTTTTAGCCAAATTTTGAGGTTTGCTAAGGATTCTGGGTAACAGAACCTGATCCGAGCCACACAAGTCACCCCATCTTGGATTCCCCTAGGTCTCTAGTTTTCAGAAATGCACAGGTTTGGTAGGTTTCCCTAGGTGGCGGCTGAGCTACAGGCCAAAATCTACAGGTAGGCACTTTGCAAAAAACCCCTCTGTTTTCCTTCACAAATTTGGATGTGTCCACGTTGCGCTTTGGGGCTTATCCTGTCGCGGGCGCTAGGCCTACCCACACAAGTGAGGTATCACTTTTATCAGGAGACGTGGGGGAACGCTGGGTGGAAGGAAATTTGTGGCTCCTCTCAGATTCCAGAACTTTCTGCCACAGAAATTTGAGGAACATGTGTTTTTATAGCCAAATTTTGAGGTTTGCAAAGGATTCTGGGTAACAGAACCTGATCCGAGCCACACAAGTCACCCCATCTTGGATTCCCCTAGGTCTCTAGTTTTCAGAAATGCACAGGTTTGGTAGGTTTCCCTAGGTGGCGGCTGAGCTACAGGCCAAAATCTACAGGTAGGCACTTTGCAAAAAACACCTCTGTTTTCCTTCACAAATTTGGATGTGTCCACGTTGCGCTTTGGGGCTTTTCCTGTCGCGGGCGCTAGGCCTACCCACACAAGTGAGGTATCATTTTTATCGGGAGACGTGGGGGAACGCTGGGTGGAAGGAAATTTGTGGCTCCTCTCAGATTCCAGAACTTTCTGCCACAGAAATGTGAGGAACATGTGTTTTTTTAGCCAAATTTTGAGGTTTGCAAAGGATTCTGGGTAACAGAACCTGGTCCGAGCCACACAAGTCACCCCATCTTGGATTCCCCTAGGTCTCTAGTTTTCAGAAATGCACAGGTTTGGTAGGTTTCCCTAGGTGGCGGCTGAGCTACAGGCCAAAATCTACAGGTAGGCACTTTGCAAAAAACACCTCTGTTTTCCTTCACAAATTTGGATGTGTCCACGTTGCGCTTTGGGGCTTTTCCTGTCGCGGGCGCTAGGCCTACCCACACAAGTGAGGTATCATTTTTATCGGGAGACGTGGGGGAACGCTGGGTGGAAGGAAATTTGTGGCTCCTCGCAGATTCCAGAACTTTCTGCCACAGAAATGTGAGGAACATGTGTTTTTTTAGCCAAATTTTGAGGTTTGCAAAGGATTCTGGGTAACAGAACCTGGTCCGAGCCACACAAGTCACCCCATCTTGGATTCCCCTAGGTCTCTAGTTTTCAGAAATGCACAGGTTTGGTAGGTTTCCCTAGGTGGCGGCTGAGCTACAAGCAAAAATCTACAGGTAGGCACTTTGCAAAAAACACCTCTGTTTTCCTTCACAAATTTGGATGTGTCCACGTTGCGCTTTGGGGCTTTTCCTGTCGCGGGCGCTATGCCTACCCACACAAGTGAGGTACCATTTTTATCGGGAGATGTGGGGGAACGCTGGGCGGAAGGAAATTTGTGGCTCCTCTCAGATTCCAGAACTTTCTGCCACAGAAATGTGAGGAACATGTATTTTTTTATCCAAATTTTGAGGTTTGCAAAGGATTCTGGGTAACAGAACCTGGTCCCAGCCACACAAGTCACCCCAACTTGGATTCCCCTAGGTCTCTAGTTTTCAGAAATGCACAGGTTTGGTAGGTTTCCCTAGGTGGCGGCTGAGCTACAAGCCAAAATCTACAGGTAGGCACTTTGCAAAAAACACCTCTGTTTTCCTTCACAAATCTGGATGTGTCCACGTTGCGCTTTGGGGCTTTTCCAGTCGTCGCGCTAGGCCTACCCACACAAGTGAGGTATCATTTTTATCGGGAGACGTGGGGGAACGCTGGGTGGAAGGAAATTTGTGGCTCCTCTCAGATTCCAGAACTTTCTGCCACAGAAATGTTAGGAACATGTGTTTTTTTAGCCAAATTTTGAGGTTTGCAAAGGATTCTGGGTAACAGAACCTGGTCCGAACCACACAAGTCACCCCATCTTGGATTCCCCTAGGTCTCTAGTTTTCAGGAATGCACAGGTTTGGTAGGTTTCCCTAGGTGGCGGCTGAGCTACAAGCCAAAATCTACAGGTAGGCACTTTGCAAAAAACACCTCTGTTTTCCTTCACAAATTTGGATGTGTCCACGTTGCGCTTTGGGGCTTTTCCTGTTGCGGGCGCTAGGCCTACCCACACAAGTGAGGTATCATTTTTATCGGGAGACGTGGGGGAACGCTGGGTGGAAGGAAATTTGTGGCTCCTCTCAGATTCCAGAACTTTCTGCCACAGAAATGTGAGGAGCATGTGTTTTTTTAGCCAAATTTTGAGGTTTGCTAAGGATTCTGGGTAACAGAACCTGATCCGAGCCACACAAGTCACCCCATCTTGGATTCCCCTAGGTCTCTAGTTTTCAGAAATGCACAGGTTTGGTAGGTTTCCCTAGGTGGCGGCTGAGCTACAGGCCAAAATCTACAGGTAGGCACTTTGCAAAAAACACCTCTGTTTTCCTTCACAAATTTGGATGTGTCCACGTTGCGCTTTGGGGCGTTTCCTGTCGCGGGTGCTAGGCCTACCCACACAAGTGAGGTATCATTTTTATCGGGAGACGTGGGGGAACGCTGGGTGGAAAGAAATTTGTGGCTCCTCTCAGATTCCAGAACTTTCTGCCACAGAAATGTGAGGAACATGTATTTTTTTAGCCAAATTTTGAGGTTTGCAAAGGATTCTGGGTAACAGAACCTGGTCCCAGCCACACAAGTCAGCCCAACATGGATTCCCCTAGGACTCTAGTTTTCAGAAATGCACAGGTTTGGTAGGTTTCCCTAGGTGGCGGCTGAGCTACAAGCCAAAATCTACAGGTAGGCACTTTGCAAAAAACACCTCTTTTTTCCTTCACAAATTTGGATGTGTCCACGTTGCGCTTTGGGGCTTTTCCTCTCGCGGGCGCTAGGCCTACCCACACAAGTGAGGTATCATTTTTATCAGGAGACGTGGGGGAACGCTGGGTGGAAGGAAATTTGTGGCTCCTCTCAGATTCCAGAACTTTCTGCCACAGAAATGTGAGAAACATGTGTTTTTTTAGCCAACTTTTGAGGTTTGCAAAGGATTCTGGGTAACAGAACCTGGTCCGACCCACACATGTCACCCCATCTTGGATTCCCCTAGGTCTCTAGTTTTCAGAAATGCACTGGTTTGGTAGCTTTCCCTAGGTGGCGGCTGAGCTACAAACCAAAATCTACAGGTAGGCACTTTGCAAAAAACACCTCTGTTTTCCTTCACAAATTTGGATGTGTCCACGTTGCGCTTTGGGGCTATTCCTGTCGCGGGCGCTAGGCCTACCCACACAAGTGATGTATCATTTTTATCGGGAGACACGGGGGAACGCTGGGTGGAAGGAAATTTGTGGCTCCTCTCAGATTCCAGAACTTTCTGCCACAGAAATGTGAGGAACATGTATTTTTTTAGCCAAATTTTGAGGTTTTGCAAAGGATTCTGGGTAACAGAACCTGGTCCGAGCCACACAAGTCACCCCATCTTGGATTCCCCTAGGTCTCTAGTTTTCAGAAATGCACAGGTTTGGTAGGTTTCCCTAGGTGGCGGCTGAGCTACAAGCCAAAATCTACAGGTAGGCACTTTGCAAAAAACACCTCTGTTTTCCTTCACAAATCTGGATGTGTCCACGTTGCGCTTTGGGGCTTTTCCAGTCGTCGCGCTAGGCCTACCCACACAAGTGAGGTATCATTTTTATCGGGAGACGTGGGGGAACGCTGGGTGGAAGGAAATTTGTGGCTCCTCTCAGATTCCAGAACTTTCTGCCACAGAAATGTTAGGAACATGTGTTTTTTTAGCCAAATTTTGAGGTTTGCAAAGAATTCTGGGTAACAGAACCTGGTCCGAACCACACAAGTCACCCCATCTTGGATTCCCCTAGGTCTCTAGTTTTCAGAAATGCACAGGTTTGGTAGGTTTCCCTAGGTGGCGGCTGAGCTACAAGCCAAAATCTACAGGTAGGCACTTTGCAAAAAACACCTCTGTTTTCCTTCACAAATTTGGATGTGTCCAAGTTGCGCTTTTGGGCTTTTCCAGTCGCGGGCGCTAGGCCTACCCACACAAGTGAGGTATCATTTTTATCGGGAGACATGGGGGAACGCTGGGTGGAAGGAAATTTGTGGCTCCTCTCAGATTCCAGAACTTTCTGCCACAGAAATGTGAGGAGCATGTGTTTTTTTAGCCAAATTTTGAGGTTTGCAAAGGATTCTGGGTAACACAACCTGATCCGAGCCACACAAGTCACCCCATCTTGGATTCCCCTAGGTCTCTAGTTTTCAGAAATGCACAGGTTTGGTAGCTTTCCCTAGGTGGCGGCTGAGCTACAGGCCAAAATCTACAGGTAGGCACTTTGCAAAAAACACCTCTGTTTTCCTTCACAAATTTGGATGTGTCCACGTTGCGCTTTGGGGCTTTTCCTGTCGCGGGCGCTAGGCCTACCCACACAAGTGAGGTATCATTTTTATCGGGAGACGTGGGGGAACGCTAGGTGGAAAGAAATTTGTGGCTCCTCTCAGATTCTAGAACTTTCTGCCACAGAAATGTGAGGAACATGTATTTTTTTAGCCAAATTTTGAGGTTTTGCAAAGGATTCTGGGTAACAGAACCTGGTCCGAGCCACACAAGTCACCCCATCTTGGATTCCCCTAGGTCTCTAGTTTTCAGAAATGCACAGGTTTGGTAGGTTTCCCTAGGTGGCGGCTGAGCTACAAGCCAAAATCTACAGGTAGGCACTTTGCAAAAAACACCTCTGTTTTCCTTCACAAATTTGGATGTGTCCACGTTGCGCTTTGGGGCTTTTCCTGTCGCGGGCGCTAGGCCTACCCACACAAGTGAGGTATCATTTTTATCGGGAGACGTTTTGGAACGCTGGGTGGAAAGAAATTTGTGGCTCCTCTCAGATTCTAGAACTTTCTGCCACAGAAATGTGAGGAACATGTATTTTTTTAGCCAAATTTTGAGGTTTTGCAAAGGATTCTGGGTAACAGAACCTGGTCCGAGCCACACAAGTCACCCCATCTTGGATTCCCCTAGGTCTCTAGTTTTCAGAAATGCACAGGTTTGGTAGGTTTCCCTAGGTGGCGGCTGAGCTACAAGCCAAAATCTACAGGTAGGCACTTTGCAAAAAACACCTCTGTTTTCCTTCACAAATTTGGATGTGTCCAAGTTGCGCTTTTGGGCTTTTCCAGTCGCGGGCGCTAGGCCTACCCACACAAGTGAGGTATCATTTTTATCGGGAGACATGGGGGAACGCTGGGTGGAAGGAAATTTGTGGCTCCTCTCAGATTCCAGAACTTTCTGCCACAGAAATGTGAGGAGCATGTGTTTTTTTAGCCAAATTTTGAGGTTTGCAAAGGATTCTGGGTAACACAACCTGATCCGAGCCACACAAGTCACCCCATCTTGGATTCCCCTAGGTCTCTAGTTTTCAGAAATGCACAGGTTTGGTAGCTTTCCCTAGGTGGCGGCTGAGCTACAAGCCAAAATCTACAGGTAGGCACTTTGCAAAAAACACCTCTGTTTTCCTTCACAAATTTGGATGTGTCCAAGTTGCGCTTTTGGGCTTTTCCAGTCGCGGGCGCTAGGCCTACCCACACAAGTGAGGTATCATTTTTATCGGGAGACATGGGGGAACGCTGGGTGGAAGGAAATTTGTGGCTCCTCTCAGATTCCAGAACTTTCTGCCACAGAAATGTGAGGAGCATGTGTTTTTTTAGCCAAATTTTGAGGTTTGCAAAGGATTCTGGGTAACACAACCTGATCCGAGCCACACAAGTCACCCCATCTTGGATTCCCCTAGGTCTCTAGTTTTCAGAAATGCACAGGTTTGGTAGCTTTCCCTAGGTGGCGGCTGAGCTACAGGCCAAAATCTACAGGTAGGCACTTTGCAAAAAACACCTCTGTTTTCCTTCACAAATTTGGATGTGTCCACGTTGCGCTTTGGGGCTTTTCCTGTCGCGGGCGCTAGGCCTACCCACACAAGTGAGGTATCATTTTTATCGGGAGACGTGGGGGAACGCTAGGTGGAAAGAAATTTGTGGCTCCTCTCAGATTCTAGAACTTTCTGCCACAGAAATGTGAGGAACATGTATTTTTTTAGCCAAATTTTGAGGTTTTGCAAAGGATTCTGGGTAACAGAACCTGGTCCGAGCCACACAAGTCACCCCATCTTGGATTCCCCTAGGTCTCTAGTTTTCAGAAATGCACAGGTTTGGTAGGTTTCCCTAGGTGGCGGCTGAGCTACAAGCCAAAATCTACAGGTAGGCACTTTGCAAAAAACACCTCTGTTTTCCTTCACAAATTTGGATGTGTCCACGTTGCGCTTTGGGGCTTTTCCTGTCGCGGGCGCTAGGCCTACCCACACAAGTGAGGTATCATTTTTATCGGGAGACGTGGGGGAACGCTGGGTGGAAAGAAATTTGTGGCTCCTCTCAGATTCTAGAACTTTCTGCCACAGAAATGTGAGGAACATGTATTTTTTTAGCCAAATTTTGAGGTTTTGCAAAGGATTCTGGGTAACAGAACCTGGTCCGAGCCACACAAGTCACCCCATCTTGGATTCCCCTAGGTCTCTAGTTTTCAGAAATGCACAGGTTTGGTAGGTTTCCCTAGGTGGCGGCTGAGCTACAAGCCAAAATCTACAGGTAGGCACTTTGCAAAAAACACCTCTGTTTTCCTTCACAAATCTGGATGTGTCCACGTTGCGCTTTGGGGCTTTTCCAGTCGCCGCGCTAGGCCTACCCACACAAGTGAGGTATCATTTTTATCGGGAGACGTGGGGGAACGCTGGGTGGAAGGAAATTTGTGGCTCCTCTCAGATTCCAGAACTTTCTGCCACAGAAATGTTAGGAACATGTGTTTTTTTAGCCAAATTTTGAGGTTTGCAAAGAATTCTGGGTAACAGAACCTGGTCCGAACCACACAAGTCACCCCATCTTGGATTCCCCTAGGTCTCTAGTTTTCAGAAATGCACAGGTTTGGTAGGTTTCCCTAGGTGGCGGCTGAGCTACAAGCCAAAATCTACAGGTAGGCACTTTGCAAAAAACACCTCTGTTTTCCTTCACAAATTTGGATGTGTCCAAGTTGCGCTTTTGGGCTTTTCCAGTCGCGGGCGCTAGGCCTACCCACACAAGTGAGGTATCATTTTTATCGGGAGACATGGGGGAACGCTGGGTGGAAGGAAATTTGTGGCTCCTCTCAGATTCCAGAACTTTCTGCCACAGAAATGTGAGGAGCATGTGTTTTTTTAGCCAAATTTTGAGGTTTGCAAAGGATTCTGGGTAACACAACCTGATCCGAGCCACACAAGTCACCCCATCTTGGATTCCCCTAGGTCTCTAGTTTTCAGAAATGCACAGGTTTGGTAGCTTTCCCTAGGTGGCGGCTGAGCTACAGGCCAATATCTACAGGTAGGCACTTTGCAAAAAACACCTCTGTTTTCCTTCACAAATTTGGATGTGTCCACGTTGCGCTTTGGGGCTTTTCCTGTCGCGGGCGCTAGGCCTACCCACACAAGTGAGGTATCATTTTTATCGGGAGACGTGGGGGAACGCTAGGTGGAAAGAAATTTGTGGCTCCTCTCAGATTCTAGAACTTTCTGCCACAGAAATGTGAGGAACATGTATTTTTTTAGCCAAATTTTGAGGTTTTGCAAAGGATTCTGGGTAACAGAACCTGGTCCGAGCCACACAAGTCACCCCATCTTGGATTCCCCTAGGTCTCTAGTTTTCAGAAATGCACAGGTTTGGTAGGTTTCCCTAGGTGGCGGCTGAGCTACAAGCCAAAATCTACAGGTAGGCACTTTGCAAAAAACACCTCTGTTTTCCTTCACAAATCTGGATGTGTCCACGTTGCGCTTTGGGGCTTTTCCAGTCGTCGCGCTAGGCCTACCCACACAAGTGAGGTATCATTTTTATCGGGAGACGTGGGGGAACGCTGGGTGGAAGGAAATTTGTGGCTCCTCTCAGATTCCAGAACTTTCTGCCACAGAAATGTTAGGAACATGTGTTTTTTTAGCCAAATTTTGAGGTTTGCAAAGGATTCTGGGTAACAGAACCTGGTCCGAACCACACAAGTCACCCCATCTTGGATTCCCCTAGGTCTCTAGTTTTCAGGAATGCACAGGTTTGGTAGGTTTCCCTAGGTGGCGGCTGAGCTACAAGCCAAAATCTACAGGTAGGCACTTTGCAAAAAACACCTCTGTTTTCCTTCACAAATTTGGATGTGTCCACGTTGCGCTTTGGGGCTTTTCCTGTCGCGGGCGCTAGGCCTACCCACACAAGTGAGGTATCATTTTTATCGGGAGACGTGGGGGAACGCTGGGTGGAAGGAAATTTGTGGCTCGTCTCAGATTCCAGAACTTTCTGCCACAGAAATGTGAGGAGCATGTGTTTTTTTAGCCAAATTTTGAGGTTTGCTAAGGATTCTGGGTAACAGAACCTGATCCGAGCCACACAAGTCACCCCATCTTGGATTCCCCTAGGTCTCTAGTTTTCAGAAATGCACAGGTTTGGTAGGTTTCCCTAGGTGGCGGCTGAGCTACAGGCCAAAATCTACAGGTAGGCACTTTGCAAAAAACACCTCTGTTTTCCTTCACAAATTTGGATGTGTCCACGTTGCGCTTTGGGGCTTATCCTGTCGCGGGCGCTAGGCCTACCCACACAAGTGAGGTTTCACTTTTATCAGGAGACGTGGGGGAACGCTGGGTGGAAGGAAATTTGTGGCTCCTCTCAGATTCCAGAACTTTCTGCCACAGAAATTTGAGGAACATGTGTTTTTATAGCCAAATTTTGAGGTTTGCAAAGGATTCTGGGTAACAGAACCTGATCCGAGCCACACAAGTCACCCCATCTTGGATTCCCCTAGGTCTCTAGTTTTCAGAAATGCACAGGTTTGGTAGGTTTCCCTAGGTGGCGGCTGAGCTACAGGCCAAAATCTACAGGTAGGCACTTTGCAAAAAACACCTCTGTTTTCCTTCACAAATTTGGATGTGTCCACGTTGCGCTTTGGGGCGTTTCCTGTCGCGGGTGCTAGGCCTACCCACACAAGTGAGGTATCATTTTTATCGGGAGACGTGGGGGAACGCTGGGTGGAAAGAAATTTGTGGCTCCTCTCAGATTCCAGAACTTTCTGCCACAGAAATGTGAGGAACATGTATTTTTTTAGCCAAATTTTGAGGTTTGCAAAGGATTCTGTGTAACAGAACCTGGTCCCAGCCACACAAGTCAGCCCAACATGGATTCCCCTAGGTCTCTAGTTTTCAGAAATGCACAGGTTTGGTAGGTTTCCCTAGGTGGCGGCTGAGCTACAAGCCAAAATCTACAGGTAGGCACTTTGCAAAAAACACCTCTTTTTTCCTTCACAAATTTGGATGTGTCCACGTTGCGCTTTGGGGCTTTTCCTCTCGCGGGCGCTAGGCCTACCCACACAAGTGAGGTATCATTTTTATCAGGAGACGTGGGGGAACGCTGGGTGGAAGGAAATTTGTGGCTCCTCTCAGATTCCAGAACTTTCTGCCACAGAAATGTGAGGAACATGTGTTTTTTTAGCCAACTTTTGAGGTTTGCAAAGGATTCTGGGTAACAGAACCTGGTCCGACCCACACATGTCACCCCATCTTGGATTCCCCTAGGTCTCTAGTTTTCAGAAATGCACAGGTTTGGTAGCTTTCCCTAGGTGGCGGCTGAGCTACAAACCAAAATCTACAGCTAGGCACTTTGCAAAAAACACCTCTGTTTTCCTTCACAAATATGGATGTGTCCACGTTGCGCTTTGGGGCTATTCCTGTCGCGGGCGCTAGGCCTACCCACACAAGTGATGTATCATTTTTATCGGGAGACACGGGGGAACGCTGGGTGGAAGGAAATTTGTGGCTCCTCTCAGATTCCAGAACTTTCTGCCACAGAAATGTGAGGAAGGTGTTTTTTTTTTGCCAAATTTTGAGGTTTTGCAAAGGATTCTGGGTAACAGAACCTGGTCCGAGCCACATAAGTCACCCCATCTTGGATTCCCCTAGGTCTCTAGTTTTCAGAAATGCACAGGTTTGGTAGGTTTCCCTAGGTGGCGGCTGAGCTACAAGCCAAAATCTACAGGTAGGCACTTTGCAAAAAACACCTCTGTTTTCCTTCACAAATCTGGATGTGTCCACGTTGCGCTTTGGGGCTTTTCCTGTCGCGGGCGCTAGGCCTACCCACACAAGTGAGGTATCATTTTTATCGGGAGACGTGGGGGAACGCTGGGTGGAAGGAAATTTGTGGCTCCTCTCAGATTCCAGAACTTTCTGCCACAGAAATGTGAGGAGCATGTGTTTTTTTAGCCAAATTTTGAGGTTTGCTAAGGATTCTGGGTAACAGAACCTGATCCGAGCCACACAAGTCACCCCATCTTGGATTCCACTAGGTCTCTAGTTTTCAGAAATGCACAGGTTTGGTAGGTTTCCCTAGGTGGCGGCTGAGCTACAGGCCAAAATCTACAGGTAGGCACTTTGCAAAAAACACCTCTGTTTTCCTTCACAAATTTGGATGTGTCCACGTTGCGCTTTGGGGCTTATCCTGTCGCGGGCGCTAGGCCTACCCACACAAGTGAGGTATCACTTTTATCAGGAGACGTGGGGGAACGCTGGGTGGAAGGAAATTTGTGGCTCCTCTCAGATTCCAGAACTTTCTGCCACAGAAATTTGAGGAACATGTGTTTTTATAGCCAAATTTTGAGGTTTGCAAAGGATTCTGGGTAACAGAACCTGATCCGAGCCACACAAGTCACCCCATCTTGGATTCCCCTAGGTCTCTAGTTTTCAGAAATGCACAGGTTTGGTAGGTTTCCCTAGGTGGCGGCTGAGCTACAGGCCAAAATCTACAGGTAGGCACTTTGCAAAAAACACCTCTGTTTTCCTTCACAAATTTGGATGTGTCCACGTTGCGCTTTGGGGCGTTTCCTGTCGCGGGTGCTAGGCCTACCCACACAAGTGAGGTATCATTTTTATCGGGAGACGTGGGGGAACGCTGGGTGGAAAGAAATTTGTGGCTCCTCTCAGATTCCAGAACTTTCTGCCACAGAAATGTGAGGAACATGTATTTTTTTAGCCAAATTTTGAGGTTTGCAAAGGATTCTGTGTAACAGAACCTGGTCCCAGCCACACAAGTCAGCCCAACATGGATTCCCCTAGGTCTCTAGTTTTCAGAAATGCACAGGTTTGGTAGGTTTCCCTAGGTGGCGGCTGAGCTACAAGCCAAAATCTACAGGTAGGCACTTTGCAAAAAACACCTCTTTTTTCCTTCACAAATTTGGATGTGTCCACGTTGCGCTTTGGGGCTTTTCCTCTCGCGGGCGCTAGGCCTACCCACACAAGTGAGGTATCATTTTTATCAGGAGACGTGGGGGAACGCTGGGTGGAAGGAAATTTGTGGCTCCTCTCAGATTCCAGAACTTTCTGCCACAGAAATGTGAGGAACATGTGTTTTTTTAGCCAACTTTTGAGGTTTGCAAAGGATTCTGGGTAACAGAACCTGGTCCGACCCACACATGTCACCCCATCTTGGATTCCCCTAGGTCTCTAGTTTTCAGAAATGCACAGGTTTGGTAGCTTTCCCTAGGTGGCGGCTGAGCTACAAACCAAAATCTACAGCTAGGCACTTTGCAAAAAACACCTCTGTTTTCCTTCACAAATATGGATGTGTCCACGTTGCGCTTTGGGGCTATTCCTGTCGCGGGCGCTAGGCCTACCCACACAAGTGATGTATCATTTTTATCGGGAGACACGGGGGAACGCTGGGTGGAAGGAAATTTGTGGCTCCTCTCAGATTCCAGAACTTTCTGCCACAGAAATGTGAGGAACATGTATTTTTTTAGCCAAATTTTGAGGTTTTGCAAAGGATTCTGGGTAACAGAACCTGGTCCGAGCCACATAAGTCACCCCATCTTGGATTCCCCTAGGTCTCTAGTTTTCAGAAATGCACAGGTTTGGTAGGTTTCCCTAGGTGGCGGCTGAGCTACAAGCCAAAATCTACAGGTAGGCACTTTGCAAAAAACACCTCTGTTTTCCTTCACAAATCTGGATGTGTCCACGTTGCGCTTTGGGGCTTTTCCAGTCGTCGCGCAAGGCCTACCCACACAAGTGAGGTATCATTTTTATCGGGAGACGTGGGGGAACGCTGGGTGGAAGGAAATTTGTGGCTCCTCTCAGATTCCAGAACTTTCTGCCACAGAAATGTTAGGAACATGTGTTTTTTTAGCCAAATTTTGAGGTTTGCAAAGGATTCTGGGTAACTGAACCTGGTCCGAACCACACAAGTCACCCCATCTTGGATTCCCCTAGGTCTCTAGTTTTCAGGAATGCACAGGTTTGGTAGGTTTCCCTAGGTGGCGGCTGAGCTACAAGCCAAAATCTACAGGTAGGCACTTTGCAAAAAACACCTCTGTTTTCCTTCACAAATTTGGATGTGTCCACGTTGCGCTTTGGGGCTTTTCCTGTCGCGGGCGCTAGGCCTACCCACACAAGTGAGGTATCATTTTTATCGGGAGACGTGGGGGAACGCTGGGTGGAAGGAAATTTGTGGCTCCTCTCAGATTCCAGAACTTTCTGCCACAGAAATGTGAGGAGCATGTGTTTTTTTAGCCAAATTTTGAGGTTTGCTAAGGATTCTGGGTAACAGAACCTGATCCGAGCCACACAAGTCACCCCATCTTGGATTCCCCTAGGTCTCTAGTTTTCAGAAATGCACAGGTTTGGTAGGTTTCCCTAGGTGGCGGCTGAGCTACAGGCCAAAATCTACAGGTAGGCACTTTGCAAAAAACCCCTCTGTTTTCCTTCACAAATTTGGATGTGTCCACGTTGCGCTTTGGGGCTTATCCTGTCGCGGGCGCTAGGCCTACCCACACAAGTGAGGTATCACTTTTATCAGGAGACGTGGGGGAACGCTGGGTGGAAGGAAATTTGTGGCTCCTCTCAGATTCCAGAACTTTCTGCCACAGAAATTTGAGGAACATGTGTTTTTATAGCCAAATTTTGAGGTTTGCAAAGGATTCTGGGTAACAGAACCTGATCCGAGCCACACAAGTCACCCCATCTTGGATTCCCCTAGGTCTCTAGTTTTCAGAAATGCACAGGTTTGGTAGGTTTCCCTAGGTGGCGGCTGAGCTACAGGCCAAAATCTACAGGTAGGCACTTTGCAAAAAACACCTCTGTTTTCCTTCACAAATTTGGATGTGTCCACGTTGCGCTTTGGGGCTTTTCCTGTCGCGGGCGCTAGGCCTACCCACACAAGTGAGGTATCATTTTTATCGGGAGACGTGGGGGAACGCTGGGTGGAAGGAAATTTGTGGCTCCTCTCAGATTCCAGAACTTTCTGCCACAGAAATGTGAGGAACATGTGTTTTTTTAGCCAAATTTTGAGGTTTGCAAAGGATTCTGGGTAACAGAACCTGGTCCGAGCCACACAAGTCACCCCATCTTGGATTCCCCTAGGTCTCTAGTTTTCAGAAATGCACAGGTTTGGTAGGTTTCCCTAGGTGGCGGCTGAGCTACAGGCCAAAATCTACAGGTAGGCACTTTGCAAAAAACACCTCTGTTTTCCTTCACAAATTTGGATGTGTCCACGTTGCGCTTTGGGGCTTTTCCTGTCGCGGGCGCTAGGCCTACCCACACAAGTGAGGTATCATTTTTATCGGGAGACGTGGGGGAACGCTGGGTGGAAGGAAATTTGTGGCTCCTCTCAGATTCCAGAACTTTCTGCCACAGAAATGTGAGGAACATGTGTTTTTTTAGCCAAATTTTGAGGTTTGCAAAGGATTCTGGGTAACAGAACCTGGTCCGAGCCACACAAGTCACCCCATCTTGGATTCCCCTAGGTCTCTAGTTTTCAGAAATGCACAGGTTTGGTAGGTTTCCCTAGGTGGCGGCTGAGCTACAAGCAAAAATCTACAGGTAGGCACTTTGCAAAAAACACCTCTGTTTTCCTTCACAAATTTGGATGTGTCCACGTTGCGCTTTGGGGCTTTTCCTGTCGCGGGCGCTATGCCTACCCACACAAGTGAGGTACCATTTTTATCGGGAGATGTGGGGGAACGCTGGGTGGAAGGAAATTTGTGGCTCCTCTCAGATTCCAGAACTTTCTGCCACAGAAATGTGAGGAACATGTATTTTTTTATCCAAATTTTGAGGTTTGCAAAGGATTCTGGGTAACAGAACCTGGTCCCAGCCACACAAGTCACCCCAACTTGGATTCCCCTAGGTCTCTAGTTTTCAGAAATGCACAGGTTTGGTAGGTTTCCCTAGGTGGCGGCTGAGCTACAAGCCAAAATCTACAGGTAGGCACTTTGCAAAAAACACCTCTTTTTTCCTTCACAAATTTGGATGTGTCCACGTTGCGCTTTGGGGCTTTTCCTAACGCGGGCGCTAGGCCTACCCACACAAGTGAGGTATCATTTTTATCAGGAGACGTGGGGGAACGCTGGGTGGAAGGAAATTTGTGGCTCCTCTCAGATTCCAGAACTTTCTGCCACAGAAATGTGAGGAACATGTGTTTTTTTAGCCAACTTTTGAGGTTTGCAAAGGATTCTGGGTAACAGAACCTGGTCCGACCCACACATGTCACCCCATCTTGGATTCCCCTAGGTCTCTAGTTTTCAGAAATGCACAGGTTTGGTAGGTTTCCCTAGGTGGCGGCTGAGCTACAAACCAAAATCTACAGGTAGGCACTTTGCAAAAAACACCTCTGTTTTCCTTCACAAATTTGGATGTGTCCACGTTGCGCTTTGGGGCTATTCCTGTCGCGGGCGCTAGGCCTACCCACACAAGTGAGGTATCATTTTTATCGGGAGACATGGGGGAACGCTGGGTGGAAGGAAATTTGTGGCTCCTCTCAGATTCCAGAACTTTCTGCCACAGAAATGTGAGGAACATGTGTTTTTTTAGCCAAATTTTGAGGTTTGCAAAGGATTCTGGGTAACAGAACCTGGTCCGAGCCACACAAGTCACCCCATCTTGGATTCCCCTAGGTCTCTAGTTTTCAGAAATGCACAGGTTTGGTAGGTTTCCCTAGGTGGCGGCTGAGCTACAAGCCAAAATCTACAGGTAGGCACTTTGCAAAAAACACCTCTGTTTTCCTTCACACATTTGGATGTGTCCACGTTGCACTTTGGGGCTTTTCCAGTCGCAGGCGCTAGGCCTACCCACAAAAGTGAGTTATCATTTTTATCGGGAGACATGGGGGAACGCTGGGTGGAAGGTAATTTGTGGCTCCTCTCAGATTCCAGAACTTTCTGCCACAGAAATGTGAGGAACATGTGTTTTTTTAGCCAAATTTTGAGGTTTGCAAAGGATTCTGGGTAACAGAACCTGGTCCGAGCCACACAAGTCACCCCATCTTGGATTCCCCTATGTCTCTAGTTTTCAGAAATGCACAGGTTTGGTAGGTTTCCCTAGGTGGCGGCTGAGCTACAAGCCAAAATCTACAGGTAGGCACTTTGCAAAAAACACCTCTGTTTTCCTTCACAAATTTGGATGTGTCCACGTTGAGCTTTGGGGCTTTTCCAGTCGCGGGCGCTAGGCCTACCCACAAAAGTGAGGTATCATTTTTATCGGGAGACATGGGGGAACGCTGGGTGGAAGGTAATTTGTGGCTCCTCTCAGATTCCAGAACTTTCTGCCACAGAAATGTGAGGAACATGTATTTTTTTAGCCAAATTATGAGGTTTGCTAAGGATTCTGGGTAACAGAACCTGGTCCGAGCCACACAAGTCACCCCAAATTGGATTCCCCTAGGTCTCTACTTTTCAGAAACGCACAGGTTTGGTAGGTTTCCCTAGGTGGCGGCTGAGCTACAAACCAAAATCTACAGGTAGGCACTTTGCAAAAAACACCTCTGTTTTCCTTCACAAATTTGGATGTGTCCACGTTGCGCTTTGGGGCTTTTCCTGTCGCGGGTGCTAGGCCTACCCACACAAGTGAGGTATCATTTTTATCAGGAGATGTGGGGGAACGCTGGGTGGAAGGAAATTTGTGGCTCCTCTCAGATTCCAGAACTTTCTGCCACAGAAATGTGAGGAACATGTGTTTTTTTAGCCAAATTTTGAGGTTTGCAAAGGATTCTGGGTAACAGAACCTGGTCCGAGCCACACACGTCACCCCATCTTGGATTCCCCTAGGTCTCTAGTTTTTAGAAATGCACAGGTTTGGTAGGTTTCCCTAGGTGGCGGCTGAGCTACAAGCCAAAATCTACAGGTAGGCACTTTGCAAAAAACACCTCTGTTTTCCTTCACAAATTTGGATGTGTCCACGTTGCGCTTTGGGACTTTTCCTGTCGCGGGCGCTAGGCCTACCCACACAAGTGAGGTATCATTTTTATCGGGAGACATGGGGGAACACTGGGTGGAAAGAAATTTGTGGCTCCTCTCAGATTCCAGAACTTTCTGCCACAGAAATGTGAGGAACATGTGTTTTTTTAGCCAAATTTTGAGGTTTGCAAAGTATTCTGGGTAACAGAACCTTGTCCGAGCCACACAAGTCACCCCATCTTGGATTCCCCTAGGTCTCTAGTTTTCAGAAATGCACAGGTTTGGTAGGTTTCCCTAGGTGGCGGCTGAGCTACAAGCCAAAATCTACAGGTAGGCACTTTGCAAAAAACACCTCTGTTTTCCTTCACAAATTTGGATGTGTCCACGTTGCGCTTTGGGGCTCTTCCTGTCGCGGGCGCTATGCCTACCCACAAAAGTGAGGTACCATTTTTATCGGAAGACGTGGGGGAACGCTGGGTGGAAGGAAATTTGTGGCTCCTCTCAGATTCCAGAACTTTCTGCCACAGAAATGTTAGGAACATGTGTTTTTTTAGCCAAATTTTGAGGTTTGCAAAGGATTCTGGGTAACAGAACCTGGTCCGAGACACACAAGTCACCCCATCTTGGATTCCCCTAGGTCTCTAGTTTTCAGAAATGCACAGGTTTGGTAGGTTTCCCTAGGTGGCGGCTGAGCTACAAGCCAAAATCTACAGGTAGGCACTTTGCAAAAAACACCTCTGTTTTCCTTCACAAATTTGGATGTGTCCACGTTGCGCTTTGGGGCTTTTCCTGTCGCGGGCGCTATTCCTACCCACACAAGTGAGGTATCACTTTTATCGGGAGACGTGGGGGAACGCTGGGTGGAAGGAAATTTGTGGCTCCTCTCAGATTGCAGAACTTTCTGCCACAGAAATGTGAGGAACATGTATTTTTTTAGCCAAATTTTGAGGTTTGCAAAGGATTCTGGGTAACAGAACCTGGTCCGACCCACACACGTCACCCCATCTTGGATTCCCCTAGGTCTCTAGTTTTCAGAAATGCACAGGTTTGGTAGGTTTCCCTAGGTGGCGGCTGAGCTACAAACCAAAATCTACAGGTAGGCACTTTGCAAAAAACACCTCTGTTTTCCTTCACAAATTTGGATGTGTCCACGTTGCGCTTTGGGGCTATTCCTGTCGCGGGCGCTAGGCCTACCCACACAAGTGAGGTATCATTTTTATCGGGAGACATGGAGAAACGCTGGGTGGAAGGAAATTTGTGGCTCCTCTCAGATTCCAGAACTTTCTGCCACAGAAATGTGAGGAACATGTGTTTTTTTAGCCAAATTTTGAGGTTTGCAAAGTATTCTGGGTAACAGAACCTAGTCCGAGCCACACAAGTCACCCCATCTTGGATTCCCCTAGGTCTCTAGTTTTCAGAAATGCACAGGTTTGGTAGGTTTCCCTAGGTGGCGGCTGAGCTACAAGCCAAAATCTACAGGTAGGCACTTTGCAAAAAACACCTCTGTTTTCCTTCACAAATTTGGATGTGTCCACGTTGCGCTTTGGGGCTTTTCCTGTCGCGGGCGCTAGGCCTACCCACACAAGTGAGGTATCATTTTTATCAGGA
The DNA here is from genome assembly GCF_031143425.1 of Pleurodeles waltl. NCBI lineage: Eukaryota > Metazoa > Chordata > Amphibia > Caudata > Salamandridae > Pleurodeles > Pleurodeles waltl. The sequence goes on from NC_090438.1 coordinate 312,243,169, forward strand.
GATGTGGGGGAACGCTGGGTGGAAGGAAATTTGTGGCTCCTCTCAGATTTCAGAACTTTCTGCCACAGAAATGTGAGGAACATGTATTTTTTTAGCCAAATTTTGAGGTTTGCAAAGGATTCTGGGTAACAGAACCTGGTCCGAGCCACACAAGTCACCCCAACTTGGATTCCCCTAGGTCTCTAGTTTTCAGAAATGCACAGGTTTGGTAGGTTTCCCTAGGTGGCGGCTGAGCTACAAACCAAAATCTACAGGTAGGCACTTTGCAAAAAACACCTCTGTTTTCCTTCACAAATCTGGATGTGTCCACGTTGCGCTTTGGGGCTTTTCCAGTCGCCGCGCTAGGCCTACCCACACAAGTGAGGTATCATTTTTATCGGGAGACGTGGGGGAACGCTGGGTGGAAGGAAATTTGTGGCTCCTCTCAGATTCCAGAACTTTCTGCCACAGAAATGTTAGGAACATGTGTTTTTTTAGCCAAATTTTGAGGTTTGCAAAGGATTCTGGGTAACAGAACCTGGTCCGAACCACACAAGTCACCCCATCTTGGATTCCCCTAGGTCTCTAGTTTTCAGGAATGCACAGGTTTGGTAGGTTTCCCTAGGTGGCGGCTGAGCTACAAGCCAAAATCTACAGGTAGGCACTTTGCAAAAAACACCTCTGTTTTCCTTCACAAATTTGGATGTGTCCACGTTGCGCTTTGGGGCTTTTCCTGTCGTGGGCGCTAGGCCTACCCACACAAGTGAGGTATCATTTTTATCGGGAGACGTGGGGGAACGCTTGGTGGAAGGAAATTTGTGGCTCCTCTCAGATTCCAGAACTTTCTGCCACAGAAATGTGAGGAGCATGTGTTTTTTTAGCCAAATTTTGAGGTTTGCAAAGGATTCTGGGTAACACAGCCTGATCCGAGCCACACAAGTCACCCCATCTTGGATTCCCCTAGGTCTCTAGTTTTCAGAAATGCACAGGTTTGGTAGCTTTCCCTAGGTGGCGGCTGAGCTACAGGCCAAAATCTACAGGTAGGCACTTTGCAAAAAACACCTCTGTTTTCCTTCACAAATTTGGATGTGTCCACGTTGCGCTTTGGGGCTTTTCCTGTCGCGGGCGCTAGGCCTACCCACACAAGTGAGGTATCATTTTTATCGGGAGACGTGGGGGAACGCTGGGTGGAAAGAAATTTGTGGCTCCTCTCAGATTCTAGAACTTTCTGCCACAGAAATGTGAGGAACATGTATTTTTTTAGCCAAATTTTGAGGTTTTGCAAAGGATTCTGGGTAACAGAACCTGGTCCGAGCCACACAAGTCACCCCATCTTGGATTCCCCTAGGTCTCTAGTTTTCAGAAATGCACAGGTTTGGTAGGTTTCCCTAGGTGGCGGCTGAGCTACAAGCCAAAATCTACAGGTAGGCACTTTGCAAAAAACACCTCTGTTTTCCTTCACAAATCTGGATGTGTCCACGTTGCGCTTTGGGGCTTTTCCAGTCGTCGCGCTAGGCCTACCCACACAAGTGAGGTATCATTTTTATCGGGAGACGTGGGGGAACGCTGGGTGGAAGGAAATTTGTGGCTCCTCTCAGATTCCAGAACTTTCTGCCACAGAAATGTTAGGAACATGTGTTTTTTTAGCCAAATTTTGAGGTTTGCAAAGGATTCTGGGTAACAGAACCTGGTCCGAACCACACAAGTCACCCCATCTTGGATTCCCCTAGGTCTCTAGTTTTCAGGAATGCACAGGTTTGGTAGGTTTCCCTAGGTGGCGGCTGAGCTACAAGCCAAAATCTACAGGTAGGCACTTTGCAAAAAACACCTCTGTTTTCCTTCACAAATTTGGATGTGTCCACGTTGCGCTTTGGGGCTTTTCCTGTCGCGGGCGCTAGGCCTACCCACACAAGTGAGGTATCATTTTTATCGGGAGACGTGGGGGAACGCTGGGTGGAAGGAAATTTGTGGCTCCTCTCAGATTCCAGAACTTTCTGCCACAGAAATGTGAGGAGCATGTGTTTTTTTTAGTCAAATTTTGAGGTTTGCAAAGGATTCTGGGTAACACAGCCTGATCCGAGCCACACAAGTCACCCCATCTTGGATTCCCCTAGGTCTCTAGTTTTCAGAAATGCACAGGTTTGGTAGCTTTCCCTAGGTGGCGGCTGAGCTACAGGCCAAAATCTACAGGTAGGCACTTTGCAAAAAACACCTCTGTTTTCCTTCACAAATTTGGATGTGTCCACGTTGCGCTTTGGGGCTTTTCCTGTCGCGGGCGCTAGGCCTACCCACACAAGTGAGGTATCATTTTTATCGGGAGACGTGGGGGAACGCTGGGTGGAAAGAAA